>NC_041223.1:39131002-39131840 GCF_002837175.3 Physeter macrocephalus
GGCTTTTTATTCTGTTCCATTGATCTATATTTCTGTTTTTGTGCCAGTACCATACTCTCTTGATTACTGTAGCTTTATAGTATAGTCTGAAATCTGGGAGCCTGCTTCCTCCAGCTCCGTTTTTCTTTCTCAAAATTGCTTTGGCTATTCGGGGTCTTTTGTGTTTCCATACAAATGGTGAAATTTTTTGTTCTAGTTCTGTGAAAAATGCCATTGGTAGTTTGATAGCGATTGCATTGAATCTATAGATTGCTTTGGGTGGTATAGTCATTTTCACAATGTTGATTCTTCCAATCCAAGAACATGGTATATCTCCATCTGTTTGTATCATCTTTAATTTCTTTCGCCAGTGTCTTATAGTTTTGTGCTTACAGGTCTTTTGTCTCCTTAGGTAGGTTTATTCCTAGATATTTTATTCTGTGTGTTGCAGTGGTAAATGGGAGTGTTTCCTTAATTTCTCTTTCAGATTTTCCATCATTAGTGTATAAGAATGCAACAGATTTCTGTACATTAATTTTGTGTCCTGCTACTTTACCAAATTCATTGATTAGCTCTAGTAGTATTCTGTAGAATCTTTAGGATTCACTATGTATAGTACCATGTCATCTGCAAGCAGTACCATCTTTACTTCTTCTTTTCCGATTTGGATTCCTTTTATTTCTTTTTCTTCTCTGATTGCTGTGGTTAAAACTTCCAAAACTATGTTGAACAATAGTGGTGAGAGTGGGAAACCTTGTCTTGTTCCTGATCTTAGTGGAAATGGTTTCAGATTTTCACCATTGAGAACGATGTTGGTGTGGGTTTGTCATATATGGCCTTTATTATGTTGAGGTAAGTT
>NC_041223.1:39131943-39133158 GCF_002837175.3 Physeter macrocephalus
AGTGTTCCTCCCTCTGCTATCTTTTGGAAGAGTTTGAGAAGGATAGGTGTTAGCTCTTCTCTCAATGTTTGATAGAATTCGCCTATGAAGCCACCTCATCCTGGACTTCTGTTTGTTGGAAGATTTTTACTCACAGGCTCAATTTCACTGCTTGTGATTGGTCTGTTTATATCTTCTATTTCTTCCTGGTTCAGTCTTGGAAGGTTGTGCTTTTGTAAGAATTGGTCCATTTCTTCCAGGTTGTCCATTTTCTTGGCATATAGTTGCTCATAGAAATCTCTCATGATCCTTTGTATTTCTGCAGTGTCAGTTGTTACTTCTCCTTTCTCATTTCTAATTCTATTGATATGAGTCTTCTCCCTTTTTTGCTTGATGAGTCTGGCTACAGGTTTATCAATTTTCGTTATCTTCTCAAAGAACCAGCTTTTAGTTTTATTGATCTTTGCTATTGTTTCCTTCATTTCTTTTTTTCATTTATTTCTGATCTGATCTTTATGATTTCTTTCCTTCTGCTAACTTTAGGGTTTTTTTTGTTCTTCTTTGTCTAATTGCTTTAGGATTAAGTTTAGGTTGTTTCTTTGAGATATTACTTGTTTGTTGAGGTAGGATTGTATTGCTATAAACTTGCCTCTTAGAACTGCTTTTGCTGCATCCCATATGTTTTGGGTCATCAAATTTTCACTGTCGTTTGTTTCTAGGTATTTTTTGATTTCCTCTTTGATTTCTTCAGTGATCTCTTGGTTATTTAGTAGTGTATTCTTTAACCTCCATGTGTTTGTATTTTTTACAGGTTTTTTCCTGTAATTGATATGTAGTCTCATAACATTTTGGTCAGAAAAGTTACTTGATACAATTTCAGTTTTCTTAAATTTACCAAGGCTTGATTTGTGACCCAAGATCTGGTCTGTCCTGGAGAATGTTCCATGAGCACTTGAGAAGAAAGTGTATTCTGTTGTTTCTGGATGGAATGTCCTATAAATATCAATTAAGTCCATCTTGTTTAATGTATCATTTAAAGATTGTGTTTCCTTATTTATTTTCATTTTGGATGATCTGTCCATTGGTGAAAGTTGGGTATTAAAGTCCCCTACTATGAATGTGTCACTGTCGATTTCCTCTTTTATGGCTGTTAGCATTTGCCTTATTTATTGAGGTGCTGCTATGTTGGGTGTATAAATATTTACAATTGTTATATCTTCTTCTTGGATTGATCCC
>NC_041223.1:39133254-39267698 GCF_002837175.3 Physeter macrocephalus
ATAAGCCCTCCAGCTTTCTTTTGATTTCCATTTGCATAGAATATCTTTTTCCATCCCCTCACTTTCAGTCTGTATGTGTCTCTAGGTCTGAAGTGGGTCTCTTGTAGACAGCATATATATGGGTCTTGTTTTTGTATCCATTCAGCCGATCTATGTCTTTTGTTTGGAGCATTTAATTTATTGAAATTTAAGGTAGTTATCGATATGTATGTTCCTATTACCATTTTCTTAATTGTTTTGGGTTTGTTATTGTAGACCTTTTCCTTCTCTTGTGTTTCCTGCCTAGAGAAGTTCCTTTATCATTTGTTATAAAGCTGGTTTGGTATTGCTGAATTCTCTTGGCTCTTGCTTATCTGTAAAGGTTTTAATTTCTCCCTTGAATCTGAATGAGATCCTTGCTGGTTAGAGTAATCTTGTTTGTAGGTTTTTCCCTTTCATCACTTTAAATATGTCCTGCCACTCCCTTCTGGCTTGCAGAGTTTCTTCTGAAAGATCAGCTGTTAACCTTATGGGGGATTCCCTTGTATGTTGTTGTTTTTCCCTTGCTGCTTTTGATATTTTTTCTTTGAATTTAATTTTTGATATTTGATTAATATGTGTCTTGGAGTGTTTTTCCTTGCATTTATCCTGTATGGGACTCTCTGCACTTCGTACACTTGACTGACTCTTTCCTTTCCCATGTTAGGAAGTTTTCAGCTATAATCTCTTCAGATATTTTCTCAGTCCCTTTCTTTTTCTCTTCGTCTTCTAGGGCCCCTATAATTCGAATGTTGGTGTGTTTAATGTTGTCCCAGAAGTCTCCGAGACTGTCCTCATTTCTTTTCATTCTTTTTTCTTTATTCTTCTCTGCGGTAGTTATTTCCACTATTTTATCTTCCAGGTCACTTATCCATTCTTCTGTCTCATTTATTCTGCTGTTGATTCTTTCTAGAGAACTCTTAATTTCATTTATTGTGTTGTTCATCATTGTTTGTTTTCTCTTTAGTTCTTCTAAGTCCTCGTTAAACGTTTCTTGTATTGTGTCCATTCTATTTCCAAGATTTTGGATCATCTTTACTATCATTACTCTGAATTCTTTTTCAGGTCGACTGCCTATTTCCTCTTCATTTGTTTGGTCTGATGCGTTTTTACCTTGCTCCTTCATCTGCTGTGTGTTAAGCAAAATGAAAAGACAGAGAAACACACAAACCCAAACTGTGTGTTCTCCTTTTTGCAGGCTGTGGGTTTGTAGTTCCCATTGTTTTCGGTGTCTGCCCATTGTTTTCGGTGTCTGCCTCCAGTGGGTAAGGTTGGTTCAGTGGGTTGTATAGGCTTCCTATACACCAGTCCTTGGAGGGGACTGGTGCCTGTTTTCTGGTGGATCATGCTGGATCTTGTCTTTCTGGTGGGCAGGACCACGTCCGGTGGTGAGTTTTGGGGTGTCTGTGACCTTATTATGATTTTAGGCAGCCTCTCTGCTAATGGGTGGGGTTGTGTTCCTGTGTTGCTAGTTGTTTGGCATAGGGTTTCCAGCACTGGTGCTTGCTGGTCATTGAGTGGAGGTGGGTCTTAGCATTGAGGCAGAGATCTCTGGGGGAGATTTCGCTGTTTGATATTATGTGAATCTGGGAGGTCTCTGGTGGACCAATGTCCTGAACTTTGCTCTCCCACCTCAGAAGCACAGGCCTGACACCCGACCAGAGCACCAAGACCCTGTCAGCCACACAGCTCGGAAGAAAAGGGAGAAAAAAAGAAGAAAGAAAAAATAAATAAAATAAAGTTATTAAAATAAAAAATAAAATAAATATTAAAAATAAAAAAATTCAAAAGTAATAAAAGAAAAGAAAGTAAGAAAGAAGAGAGCAGCCAAACCAAAAAACAAATTCACCAATGATAACAAGTGCTAAGAAATATACTGAAAAAAAAAAAGAATGAAAAAAAAAACCCAGACAGACAGAACCCTAGGGCAAATGGTAAAAGCAAAGCTATACAGACAAAATCACACAAAGAAGCAGGCACATACACACTCAGAAGAAAAGGAAAATTATATATATATGTATATATTAAAAAAGGAAGAGAGCAACCAAATCAATAAACAAATTTACCAATGATAATAAACTCTAAATACTAAACTAAGATAAACCTAAGACCTGAAACAAATCAGATGCAGAAAGCAAACCCCAAGTCTGCAATTGCTCCCAAAGTCCACTGCCTCAATTTTGGGAAGATTCGTTTTCTCTTCAGGTATTCCACAGATGCAGCGTACATCAAGTTGAGTGTGGAGATTTAATCCGCTGCTCCTGAGACTGCGGGGAGAGATTTCCCTTTCTCTTCTTTGTTCGCACAGCTCCTGGGGTTCAACTTTGGATTTGGCCCCGCTTCTGCGTGTAGGTCTCCTGAGGACATCTGTTCCCTCCCAGACAGGAAAGGGTTAAAGTAGCAGCTGATTCGGTAGCTCTGGTTCACTCAGGCCAGAGGGAGTGAGGAGTACGGAATACGGGGCGAGCGTGTGGCAGCAGAGGCCGGAATGATGTTGCACCATCCTGAGGTGCGCCATGTCTTCTCCCGGGGAAGTTGTCCCTGGATCACAGGACCCTGGCAGTGGCGGGCTGCACAGGCTCGAGGGACGGGAGGTGTAGATAGTAACCTGTGTTTGCACACAGGCTTCATGGTGGCTGCAGCATCAGCCTTAGCATCTCATGACCATCTCTGGGGTCCGCACTGATAGCTCCAGCTCGCGCCCGTCTCTGGAGCTCATTTAAGTGGCGCTCCGAATCCCCTCTCCTCTTGCACCCCGAAACAATGGTCTCTTGCCTCTTAGGCAGGTCCAGACTTTTTCGTGGACTCCCTCCCGGCTAGCTGTGGTGGAGTATCCCCTTCAGGCTGTGTTCACACAGCCAACCCCAGTCCTCTCCCTGGGATCCGACCTCCGAAGCCCAAGCCTCAGCTCCCAGCCCCTGCCCATCCTGGCGGGTGAGCAGACAAGCCTCTTGGGCTGGGAGTGCTGATCGGCACCAATTCTCTGTGCAGGAATCTCTCCGCTTTGCCCTCTGCACCCTTGTTGCTGCGCTTTCCTCCGTGGCTCTGAAGCTTTCCCCCTGCCACCCGCCCCTGTCTCTGCCAGTGAAGTGTGTGGAAACTTTTCCTCCTTCACAACTCCCTCCCAGAGCTGCAGGTACTGTCCCTATTCTTTTGTGTCTGTTTTTTTTTTTTTTCTTTTGCCCTAGCCAGGTACGTGGGTAGTTTCTTGCCTTTTGGGAAGTCTGAGGTCTTCTGCCAGCGTTCAGTAGGTGTTCTGTAGGTGATGTTCCACATGTAGATGTATTTTTGATGTATTTGTGGGGAGGAAGATGATCTCCACGTCTTACTCCTCTGCCATCTTGAAGGTCTCCCCTGGATACATTTTAATATCACTAGTAAGAGATTCATTCCTCAGTTTTATTGAAGAATGAATTCATCCGTTTTTGTGAAAGAATTCCAGATTTCCTAAGAAAAATTCACTGTACCATGCTTTCATTTTCTTAGTCCCTTACAGGCACCTGTATTATCAGCAGTTAACACATTGTATTGTTAGTATCTGTTTACTTGTCCATCTCACTCAAAAACTTAACCTTATTCAAGGAAGAAATTCTCTTATTCATCTCTGTACATGAGTGTCTGTCACATAGCAGGTTTTCTGCTATATATTGCTTAAAGGAATGAATAATGCTGATATTTTGATTTTGAAACAATTCCTTACCTTAGGAAGAAAGAAATATTTATCACAAAATTTTTATTTCATCCAGTCAAACAGGTTTTGACCCACTTTAAAAACTAATAAGTACATTTAATAAAATTAGAATGAAAAATAAAATATGTTTATGAAATGATACTTGGCATATTTTGTAATGGTCATCTATTGCTGCATAATAAATTACTGGAAAAGTAAGAGGTTCAAAAAAATAATAAACATCTATCACTCCACACAGTTTCTGTGGCTTAGGAATTTGGGAATGGCTTAGGTTGGTGGTTCTGGCTTAGGGTATATCTTGTTGTTGCAGTGAAGACCTTGGCTGGGGCTGAAGACATCTGAAATTTTTTTTCTGGGATTGCGGACCAATTGGCAAGATGTCTCACTCATTCGGCTTTTAAGTTAATTCTGGTGTGTCCTCACAACATGGCAACTGGCATCGCCTACACTGAGTGATTCGAGAAAGAACAAGGCAGAAGCCACAATGCTCCTTATGACCTACACTTTGAAATCCCACACTGCCATTTCTGCAAAATCCTTTAGGTCATAACAGGTCAACCCTATTCAGTGTTGGATGAGGCTATACAATGGTAGGAATGCCCACAGGCAAGAATCACTGGGGGCCACTGTGGTGGCTGGCTACCACATATTTTACTCTCAGAAAGTTATATTGCCAAGTTTTGTATCTTAAGATAAATACTTAGATCTAAGTATTTAGATCTAAATACAATCTCTCTTTGTCAACTAGAATACTCTAGTTGACAAAGAGAGATTATAATTACAACAGGTGCAAAGAGAAGGATGGTGTGTTAGGATGGCTGGCAACCTGAAGCCATATTTCAGAAGACAAATATTCTTCAATGGATTTGAAATTTTAAAAAGTGTCAAAGCTAAAATTCTCCGATACATATATATTAATTCTTCAAATAAGAAATTCAAATACTTTTTGCTAATTAAAATTTGAATGATCAACTTCTAGGACCAAAAGAGTATAAATTCAAGGACATTGTATAATTATAGCATAAAACCTGTATTAACCACTGGTTGGATGGGATACATCCACTTGTGTTAAAATTCTGATTTCTTTTCTCCATTTATTAAGTTTTAACTTGCCTTTTTAATGTTGTTTTTTTCACAGAAAAAAAACCATTTGCTTCATTAAGAATTTCAAAATGTAAATGATCCTCTTGTGTTCTTAATACTATTTTTAATTGATACATTTCAAACATTTACCAGGGATTAATATTATTACCATGATGAGCCTTTTTTACCACATAATAGTCTTCAAAATATGTATCATTAATGTTTGAAAAACAAGGTTGGTGGTACAAGAAAGCATACTAGAAATAGTCGCTCTGAAAGCCAGAGAGAGCACCTGTCCTTGGGCTCTGACACTTGAGAAAAGTAGGTGAATGCTTCCAAGATATTAAAAGATATTTACAGAGAAATGAAAACCTATTTTCATAAGCAAGTACTATACTGGATTGAGAAGAATGATTCTCCTTTGGCCAATCTTCACAATTCCCTATTTTTTGAATTTGATCTGGTTGATCTGTATACAACCTACTTGTGAAGCACTAATAGAATTGGCTTATTTCAAAAGACTTGGGTTCACTCATATGCCTATTTCAGAAGACTTGGGTTCATTCATCACTCTATAACCTACAAGTTATCATGGCTAAGAAATTATATTTTCTTGTCTGTAAAATGGGGGTGGCACCTTGGTTCCTGGTCTGCAAAATTTGGGACTTTACTTCATCTTTTCAAATAAGACAAATTTCAGGACACAAAAATCAGATACTAGAAAAGAGATTTCACCTACCCTTCATTTCTTACTAAACATAATGTCAAAATACTACTCGAACAATGCTATGGTCTATCTGTCAGACTTTGATGAGAGTAGAGTCACCGTAAGTGATGTAAAATAGGGAATTTATTTTGTATGGCTTATGCATTCATGGGAGCTGATTAAGCAGTCTAGGTGAGGCTGTTGCAGTTTATCTGTTACAGGGTCAGAAGTCAGCAGAGTGGAAGATAGTGTAGAGGAGAAAAAATATCTTTTTCCTCTCCCTTTCTAAATTCTAGGTTGGGGCCCCTCTAACAAAAGACAAATTAATGAGAGAAAAGCACTCAGATTTATTTAATATAAGCTTTATGGGACATAGGAGCCTTTCTTCATAAGGAAATGAAGCCCTTAAGAGGCAGTTAAACCTGAGCATTTTTATGCTAGGTTTGGTGATAAGTGGAAAGTGGTGAAAAAATGTGACATGACAAAAAAGGGTCTGAGCTAAGTGTAGCAGATTGGGGAACGCAGTAAGGCCTGTCCATTCAGATTCCTCTGTGCATTTGAGGATAAGGACATTCCTTTCCTCTGGGTGGAGGCAGGGCCTCTCTCACAGGAGGGTTTTATGCCCTGCTTTAGGGGAGGGTCAGGAAGTTCTTCTCGCACATACTATTTCTTCCATTCCTTCAGCTGAAAATATTCAATATGCTAAGGTGCCACATTTGGGGGTAGCATGTCCTGAACCCCATCACTGAAAAAGACAGATGGAAATAGAATAGGGGAGACAAAGGACAACCTGGAACTCTCATTTGACTCTCACCACCTCAAATTACGATGACGTGGGTGAGCTGCAGTATAAGCTGGTGCCTTCCACCTGCTGAAGGAGATGCTGAAGGAAGAGGGCCAGTCAGTGGGAACTGGAAGAGATGCAGCCTGCTGCTGTCAAGACCAGCCAGCATACCTGCCATAATGTGCATGAGAGGTGACAGCGCCTGCCTTATACCAACCTTCAGAGAATGAACAATGGCTATTACTTCTATTTTGCCTTCCAAAGCTTGTGCAAATTTCTCTTTTACCCAACTGTTACCTGGAACATTCATGTAAGGGAATTCTGGGAAATGTAATTCAAGTTTAGTGACTTGACAGCACACAAAACCACCCCATAGGATGACTATATAATTTATCATCCAAAACAGGACACTTGTGAGTGTGAAATGGAAAGCTATGAATATTTACCTCAGGACAATAGGCACAAACCAAGGTGTCTGATCACCTGGATATTATGTCTTCTGAAACCCCAATTTGGGGTGGAGGGGCAGGGTAATGTTCATTCCTTAATAACTGAGCCTAGGGGGGTCACAAAGGCTGCTAGAGGCCTCACCCCCAAGCTTCTGTAGACTCAGCCAGGAAGTCCTTCCAGAAAACGGTGGGGTGCTGTGGTAATTTAATTATAATTTCAGGGTCAGAATTCGTGGTCTTTTGTTGACATTCCTTACAGACTTCTTTGCCTTATGTACAGAGAGACAACTTTCTCTCTAAACAATAAATGCGAGCAAGTAGGATTTCTAAAGAAATGACTACAAACTTAGTTATTAGTGCATGTTAATGATTTTCCTCTAGGTCAGAATGTACGGGAATAAATTGTAGTAATTTGTGGCTTTTCTTACCTAAAAACAAGGGTCATAATTTATTAGCATCTTCATCCATAAGAAGGGAAAATCATTATATGGCTCTACCAGGGGGTCTCAAAGCAACGTTTAGTAATTCTTGCAGGCATTCCACAAAATATACTTATTTCAAAACAATTTTGAAAGAATTAGATAAGATAATCTATGTAAAACATACCCGCCTGGCACATAGGAGGCACTCATTAAATGCAACTTGAATTTGAGTCTTATTACCAGGAAGTAAGATCAGTAATCTGAGAAGAGAGCCAGCAAGAATATGATGGTAGGAAGCATCAATTTCTTATGAAAGTCTTGCAGATATCTCCTGATGTGCCTTTTAAATAGACTTTCTAATGAGGTGTGCCATTTATCTACTGCTCTTAAAAATTAATTTCCCTGATATTTATTTTCCCCTGGCACTTAGCCCAGTAAAACAGGTGCACTGTTTGTCAGGCTATGAGTTTAGAGGAGCAAAATGATTCAGGGAAGACCCAAAGTCAATCAGAATGTTTAAATTTAGCATTTAATATTTATATATATATATATATATGTATATGTGTCTGTGTGTCTGTGTGTGTGTGTATATAGAAATGCCTGTGTGACTGCATATGTATGAATATGTTATTACATTTTAGGAGACTTGGAAAACTGGGACACTAAGTGCAACATTTTAGACTTTATCAGTTCTCATGTGTACTGAGTTTTCAAGAATAGCTGACATTTTTGTGCTTCTTATTCTGATTCAAGTCTTATCTCAAATCCCACATTTTCTGTTCAATGTCCCAGGCCTGTTTGGTCTTCTTGGTCCCTACATCTATAAGGATGCATTTCATTACCTAATTCCAATCTGCTTATAAACACCTCAAGGAAACAGAAGTTTTTATAGTCCAATGGTTCCCAGATCCTAATCAGAGTTTGTTGATTCTTCATTAAATGAAAAAAAAGATAAAGAAAAATATATCCACTTTAAAGATGTGTCCTTAATTCTATTGTTTCTACGTTTTTGGTCTTAAAATTCTCTTTTGAAATGATGATAATGACAGATGTTGTTCCTGTTACAGTTTTTAAATGACATTTTCTTACAAAATAAGAAGTTGGTAATTCGATGTTGGACTCCAGGTTTTTGCTGGTGGCAGATTTCAAGGTCAAGAAATCCAAGTTTGATACCAATGCTCTATACCACTCATTTGAACCTTAGCAAAGGAGACTTTATATTTATAGATGTATCTAGATGGATACAATTATAAAGCATACCGTACCTTAATACCCCACTTTTTTTTTTTTTTTGCGGTACGCGGGCCTCTCACTGTTGTGGCCTCTCCCGTTGCGGAGCACAGGCTCCGGACGCGCAGGCTCAGCAGCCATGGCTCACGGGCCCAGCCGCTCCGCGGCATGTGGGATCTTGGACCGGGGCACGAACCCGTGTCCCCTGCATCGGCAGGCGGACTCTCAACCACTGCACCACCAGGGAAGCCCATTACCCCACTTTTTGATGGTCCAGCTATTAAACATCTTTTAGTGCTGTGCTTGGATTCACTTCCTTAGAGAAACCTTTCCTGAACTTTCAGTGTAAATCAAGTCACTCTATCCTAATTCCCCATTATATCATTTACTCTTTACTCACAGCACTTATTACAAGTTATATACATTTGATTGTGTGTAGTTACTTATTTAATATCTTTCTTCTCTACTGATCTGTTAGGTTTGCAAGGAAAATGACTGTCTATTTTATTTGCTTGATTTTTCTAGTGCTTAGAAGTGTTTATTTTAGCACTGTGAGCTCAATAAACATTTGAATGAATGTTGAGATGAAAGAATGAATAAATAAGTAAATAAATAAAGGACAAGGTGGTAGTGTTTTTTACACTCTGAATGCTAAGTCATGAGCAGTCGTTCTTTATAGTTTATGATGATTTTGATAGTGTTAAGGTTCACTTTTTAAACCTCTATTTCTCTGATTGAACCTTAAGCATCTCAAAGGTAGGATTGTCTCATTTATCTTAATATTCCTGTTAACCTGCTTATTGCCTGGCACACATTGTTTAATAAAATTTGTATGAGCTTAACAGGAGTTATTTGCTAAGCATATATAGCAAGGAAACAAGCAAAACTACACAACAGTAATAATAAAAGAACACATGGACTTCAAGACCCAAGTGAAGTAGTTGAATGCAGGCTCTGGGGGCTAAAGTACTGGGTTGAAGTCCTGACTCCAATTAGTAGCTGTGTAACCTTGGGAACATGACTTCCCTGTGCCTCAGTTTCATTCCCTGTAGGCAATAAGAGTATCTGCTTCATATGGTTCTGTGAGCATTGAATGAGTTAATATATACAAAACATTTGGAACTTTGAATGGCACATAGTAATTTTTAGATAAATTGTAGTTAGTATTATTTTAATTTATTCTTCATGACTTTAAGCTTATTCAATGTTTCAGAAAGATGAATAGGCATATTTCAAAAAGATGAATTGACTACATGATTTCCAATTTTAAATATCATTTGAATATACATAGATTCTACCAATTACACAATAGTAATCCAATGATTAAAGTATTCTATTTTATTTTCACATTGAGGGAATGTTCTAGCCATTCTGAAATGGTTTATTATTTTTATATGATATAGTAAGAACATAATTCATGGCCCTACATGCTCCATTTTAATGTGGTTAAAAAAACTTTAAAATTATTTCTTTGGGGACTTCCTTGGTGGCACAGGGGTTAAGAATCCGCCTGCCGATGCAGGGCACAAGGGTTCGATCCCTGGTCCAGGAAGATCCCATATGCCGCGGAGCAACTAAGCCCGTGCGCCACGACTACTGAGCCCGCGTGCCACAACTACTGAAGCCTGTGCCTGGAGCCTATGCTCTGCAACGAGAGAAACCACTGCAATGAGAAGCCCTCGCACCACAAGGAAGATTAGCCCCTGCTCTCTGCAACTAGAGAAAGCGCGCACGCTTATTTTTTTGGCTAACACTGAGCAATAGAATAGCTAAAGAGAATATATAATATTGTCAAGAGTTTCCAAAACCAAACCTTGACTTGATGAAATACATGTTTATTCAGTACGTAGTCAGGATATGCTAACTGCTGTATGAATCCCAAATCTATTATCCTTCTTTTTTACTGGTCTGCTAAATTTATAACATAATGATCCAAGTAAGTCATCTAACTGGAGTACTATGATATTTTGACTGTTCTTGTGCTACCAGGAAATTAATCCTATTAGCTTGGAAACAAATCTGTAGAAATCTATAAATCTACAGAAAACTTGCTTTCTCATTCCTTGTTAATACATGTAACATTGGGAATGTATTTATACTTAAGATATACATTTTTAAGAGGAGGAAGGAAAGTTAATTTTTCAATTAATATAATAACATCCACACCATGATTATTAGTAAAATTATAGTAAGACTCTTCAATTTTTATATAGATGCTTGACATGAATAAAAGAAGCCAAAAGTTGTTTGTGATTTTTGTTTCAGAATGTAAAATGTCCTTTATTTGACTTGGGTCTAGCTCCAGCTAGCTGGAAATATTCCACGCTTAAACACCTGCAACACAATTTTGCCAGCAAAAAATTGGTTGATTGGGGTCATATTGAGAAAGAGAGGTGAAATGTACATTTATTTGCATTAATGCTTCTTATTGCCTCAAAAAGTAGCAGTTGAGGAACAGCAAAGGACAACTTAGAAACATATTTTGGAACTGTTAAATATTGAAATAGTCACACAATTAAAACTAAAGATGCTTGTGTTTAATTTCATTAGGGTTCCACACAAGTGCACATTTCTAAAATACTGAAGTTAGTTAATAGTAAAGATGAGTACGGGAAAATTTCAATTGAGAAAATGTTAAAAATCAGAAGGAAAATGCTCATGCCTCAGATGTTGAATGGCAAGGATTGGAGCTACACTATGACTATTCAAATGTAGATTAGAAAACTGACAGTCATTTCCTTGTGCAGTCAATAAAACAATTAGCTCACCAAAACTGCTTTTAAATCAGGATCCTAGTTTTTCTTTGCTTTAAATTCATCTAAATATCTCACATCTGCAAGTATTTTATTTTTTTCAAAGTTGTAATTCAAATGGGTTTTATCTTTTACAATCTGATGCATTTCAGGAGCTTTGTGTTCACCCTTCATTTTATTTTATTTTTTCCCTGATTCTCACTAAAGGATGGAGAAGCCTGATCATTGCAATCTAACATGGGCAGTATCCGGAGATCAGAGGTAGGAGAGAGAGGGGAAGAAGATGATAAGAGAGATGGAGAGAGAAAGGGAGAGAAAGAGAAAATGACAATGTTTTGGGAATCTGTGTTTATCTGGGATGTTAAAAGATAAACTGAGGCATATTCAAAATTTTAAGAATATAAGCAAAAATTGATTTGTATCGGGCAGCACCAAACCCAAAATACTTAGGAGCACTCTGCTGACAGGAGTTCAGGAAAAACTTTTACAGAGAAGAGGCAGAAGCAAAGCAAGGAAATCATTTGATTGGCTACAACTTAAGTGTTTGCCTTATTGGGGAAAGGCTAGCTAGCTCTTTGTGACTTGTTGTCCATAGGTTTGATTTCTTAACCTTGAGGAGCTTAAAGGCTTAGGTTTTGTTTGCTGTCAAAGGCTGCTAAGGTATTAGAGCCACCTCAGTCTAATGGCCTCCTTGTTTAATTAATTTAACAGAGAAGTACAAGTTATTGCTTCAGGAAGATCTTGTTTTATAAAAGGGCTTATCACTCTTAAAGAAATGTGTGTCTGGGTGTGTGTGAGAGGAAAGGGCCTCATGAAGGTATGCTTTCAATGTGGCTCCTTCCTGTATCTTCACAATCTCCCCTCTATTCCCTCCTTCCTTTCTACATGTTTATGTGTTTTCTAACTTGGAAAAATCAGTAAATTTCCCTCACCTCCCTATATCTCTGTTTAGCTACAAACCTTTTTGTTTCTATCCCTCTAGCCAAGCCCCTCAAAGAGACAATCCGACA
Organism: Physeter macrocephalus; assembly: GCF_002837175.3. Lineage (NCBI taxonomy): Eukaryota > Metazoa > Chordata > Mammalia > Artiodactyla > Physeteridae > Physeter > Physeter macrocephalus. The sequence continues at coordinate 39,145,401 of NC_041223.1, forward strand.
CTATTCTATCACTCTGCTGAAGTGTCTCAAATACACACTTGACTTCTTAATGAAAAAAATTGAACAGATGAACAAAAGAACAAATTGCATACTTAACATCTTCGTCTTGGTTAAACTTTTCAGCACTAGAACTGTTGACTGGCACTTGCTTATTAAAACCCTGTCCTCTTATGACTTTTATAACTCTTCTTTGACACCATGAGCTTCTTGCCCCTGTTAGACAATATCACCTTGTTCCATTGCTTTAGCTGCAATGACTTTGTGTTGCCTATACAAGTGATGAGTAAGCTGCCATCATACTTAGCCTGCTTATCTTTAATATATGTCTGTCAATCTAATAACAGGATCAACCCTTCTCTAAAATGGCCAGATAGTTAGATTTAGAGGCTAAAAACAGTGACACAGTTCCAAACAATTAAAGCATGCAAGATAAGTTTTAGGAAAATGCATTTTTCCCACCGTGGGAGTCAGTAAGCTATTTTATTTTGAAAAAATATCAGCTCATCAGCATTTTTATTTTCCCCTTAATTGACCTACTCGCCCAGAAGTTTGCTTATAACTGACTTGCACACATAATAACTTCCCAGTCCATATCTTTAACCCTAATCTCCCTCCATTTTTCTAATTGCGTTAAGACATTCAGTTGGAACATCAAACTCAAAATTCCTAACCGAGCTGGTTATATTGGGTTGGCCCAAAAGTTCGTTCGGGTTTTTCCATACAATGTTACGAAAAACCCGAACGAACTTTTTGGCTAACCCAACATTTCTTTCCAGGTCTGCCTCCTAGATTACAAATCCAGTTTGCAGTTTCTTAAGTCAGAAAAGTGGGACTCCTCACATACTTTCCTCTTTCCCCACTACCCGTGAACGTTCAGTGATCAAAAAGAACTCATTCTACTTTCCAAACATCTGTTGATTCTGTTTTATACTCTGTACCTAGAACTCTTGCCTTGGTTTCCCCAAAATTGTTACACTAGCCATATATTTACTCTGCCTCTAATCTTGCCTCTGCCTCCTTTCTCATTCTGTGGCCAGATTACTGTAAATGGCAAATCTCATTTTATTATTCCCCTATTAAAAATTTTAGATGTCTTACTTTAAATATAAATATGTATATGAAATAAATATATGAAATAATGAAAGTATAAGCCAAAATTAACAAAATTAGGTAGCTGTAAAAAGAAGAGGACAGTATAGCAAGGGATTAGGATGGCAACAAAACTTTTCTTAATATGTGCTCTTAAATGGTTTTGACTTAGGGAACTTGTAAATGTCATTTTATAATTTTAAATATTTTAAATAATTAAAATTAATCACTGAAATTTGAAAACGCACTGAAGCAAATGAACCTAAATCTATATCAAGTTATTTGCATAACTAGAGAAAATAATTACTTTAAATAACTTTAAAACATACAATTCTGACTCTCTGTCCTTAGTATGATATAGTTCAATCAGGAAAAGAAATGAAGAGATCTAAAACTCCATTCACTGCTTTTATTGTTATTAGTAGTATTGCTGTCATTTTATTTGAAATTGTTATTGGTATACTGTAGAAAAAAATGAAGTAATTAATTAAGTTGATATCATTAAGAAATCAGATTTTCAACAGAAGAGAAGAAATGTGAGTTTAATAGCAAAAATGTTGTGTGAAAATTCCAGATTTTATTTGGAAATATCAGTGTAAACACATGACTGAAATTTCATATTTATTGGCCAAATCCAACTCAATGAGCACCCCTGCTGACCAAATTTTAGTCTCAAAATACATTTCCCAATAAAAGGAACTGTGATTCCTTCAAGAAGTGGCTGATTCCATACTTGGCAAAAGAAAGATACAAAACTTACTTTGGACATTTTTTTGTGCCTCAAACAAGAAACTATCAAACAAATTATGGAACAGGCATGCATGGTGAAGTACTTATGGATCTGGGATTAAGAATTTAAGTATCTAGGATTTGCTTTAAAATATTTACTAAACTAGAAAAAAGAAAAGATAAATGTGGGAGAGAAGAAATATAAATAAAACTGGTAAAATGATAACTATTGAAGCTAGGTGTGGTGGATTTGTGTTGTGTCATTTTGGCTAGGAAAAAAACATGTTTTCTAGAATTCCCTCCCCTGCATAGTTGTGGGTTTGTGTGAGCCAGAAGGATCATTGTGTGAGAGATTTGAGAGGCAGAGGCAAGCAGGACCAGGAAGGTCATTGCAGGGGACCAGGTGCAGTTGCACACGCCTGTTGTCACTGATCCCTTGACTCACCTTGTTGGCATGGGACAGCAGCTGCTCCTGCAGTGACCCCAGCACCTGCCAGAGCTTCCTTTGGCTTCTTCACTCCTGGCCTAGGTACATATTTAGCTCCATGAGAAGGGTGACAGCTTCTCCTCTTTGAAGAGGGAAGTTTGGAGGTCGTAGGACTGATGCAGTGTCCAGTGTGTTCTCTCAACCCTCACAGGCTCCAGATTCCACTGCTTCCTTTACTTTTTGCCCATTTTTTCTTCCTGAGGGCCTCATATTTTGTCTTCAGGCCCCAACACCACAGACATAAGTAAAAATCTTTCATAGTGTGATGAATATTAGAAGTACCATGGGAATTTTATGAATCCAGCTTTTTATTTTGCCATATTCTGAGGAGTGTTCACTGAGGGTAAGGATAAAAGGTTACAGGGAATTTCAGCCTCTGTATATGGTCTATGTTAAAAATCTAGTGGAACGAAACTCTATGCAGAGACACTTGATTTTGAAGTTAAATCATTTATGTAATTCAGGGAAGGTGATTACATACAACTTTTTTTAAGTTTTTATACTTTTAAAATATAACATCTGTTATTGAGTGTGGTAATATCCTGGTACTCACTCATTTGTAAAAGAAGGCATTTAAACATAGCAAAATGAGATTTCATCATACTGTTTTCTCTACAGAAGCATCTGAAAGATGCCCTATAGAAGCATCTCACAGATTACTCATGACTTAATTATCTGGTCTGAAATGAACTGACCTAATATTTGTATTTCTTGCTAAATCACACAATGTAAATTAAATAAATATAAAAATCATTTTAACCTATATATTCAATTTCAAAGAAATTTTGCAACATAGATTAAATTTCATATTTTTGTCCATGCGAGAATCCTTGAAATAACATTACACACTGCATATAAAGTTATTTAATGCAAAGCATGTACTACAGCAGTTGAATTTAATTTTCATTGGCCTCTACTCCATTTCATTATTATTTTTACCTTTGCTTCTCCCAAATCTCTATCAGTTAGCCAGGTCCACTCCTATTAACTCTTTACTGTAAATCATTTTAAAGGGCTACTATAAGTGGTTTTAAAGAGAGGCTATTAAAAAATGAGCCTCTCAAAATATTTCTTGGGTGGAAAAGTTTTTTAGAAAAGCTGTTTTAGGGCCACAATTTTTCACTATTCTGTTTACAACGAAAGTGGCTTATCAGATACCAGAATAGCAGGTGTTGTCTCTGGAACTGAAGCAATCTTACAAACATACAGCTATCTTCTGAATATTTCAAGAGAAAATAGTGGGAAGATTTTGTAATTCCAATTAGTGTGCCTTTTACAAACTTCAATTAGAAGGATGTAAATACAGCTTAGAGGTCAAATATGGAGGAATAATGTTGCTGCATAAAACATTTCTTGAATTCTTGACTTCCTTGGATGTGTTATTTCCTATTTCTCTTGTATTGGCATTACCTTCAATTTGAAATGAAATAGAGAGTATGAAAACGATAAACTTGTGGGAGAAAAAAGGCATATAAGAGACTCTAAGAGACTGAAAGGCTCTCCACTGGGATGATAACAATTAAAGATGACAGTTCTGACATCATTGAGTTCAGACAAGTATATTCAAGGCAATTGGTCTAACCTATGAGAAATTGGAAGTGACTTCAGACTGGACCTAAAACACTTTACAGTACAATGTCTTGAGTAAATGTCACTTTGATTAAGACATTGACCTTTATAGTAGTTGTGAAAGTACATATTTTTGTTTGTTATTTCTTAAATATCTGTACCTAGTATTATCAATGCTTGAGACTCCGGATCACAAAGATTCAGAGGGCTATTAAATTCACTGTGAGTGCTTTTTGTTTTAAATGTGTCCTGGTTAAAGATAAACTAAATTAAATCAGTATTTCAACCTTATATCCTTAGGAAATAGTTGACTGTTATGAATGATGCCAAATCTCAAGTCTAAACTGTTTAATAAGAATTTGTATTCTCTCAGCTACATTGCTGCATACAAGAAACCTACTAACATAATGGAGACAAACATAGTGGAGACAACCATTGTTTTCAAATCATTTGATTTTTTTGTCTTTTTGTCTCATTTTTCTTACCTGCATATCCCTTCCTCCCCTCATGGTGGGTGGCATGGGGATGGGAAAACATATCTGTAGCTCTGTTTAGCACTGGTAAAGTTCTAAGGAGTTCTGTTTACCCTGAACAAAGACTAAGTAATATCACAGTACTTCAAGCAAGAATTGTCATGTAACTCAGAGCATATTAAATGACGCATAATTTGCTGATATTTTTCTTAACTTGATCAAAATTTCACCAACAGAAACCAAAGTATTCAAACACTTATGTGCAACAGGAAGGAGAAGCTAGTCACTTAAAATAGTAATTTAGGTCTGGAAAATCACTACTATACATTCTGAAACAGCATCCCTCACATATCAAAATTAGAAACATCTAGATAGCAAGCCCATAAATGGCAACATTATGTTAATTATATTACACTTAAGATAGGATATTGCATACAATAAATGCAAAATAATTGTCCTGAAAGAAGAGTTTTATAGTTTTAGTCAACTTCATATTGAGTACCACTATGTGTAAGATACACACATCAACATATATACAAGTCAAATTTTTTCTAACTTAGGTAGCATTTATGACACTTTAAAAAAAATCCTTAGCTCAGTTTAGATCCACATATTTAGATGTGAATATTTTCTGGGAGGTAAGGGTCAAGCACTAGTTGTTTCATGAGGCCTGATGAAAACAGTGTTTGGATTTCACAGACCCTGCTAATGTTGCCTGTGAGGACGCAGTGACTCAGGGTAATACTTATAGCAGCCTACATTTATAGAGCACTACCATAAGTTTGAATTAAATGATTCTGAAGACTGAATTAATAATTACCTAACATTTACCATATCCTTTACTCTGCTTTAGGTGCTTTACACCAAGAAATTTATGTACAGTGAGGTTGAGTGAAGCTCAATAAGTACCATTTGGCAGAGACTCGTGGGCAGAAGGGTCAGAAGATGCCTGGGACCCCTATTCTCTGGCTATCCTGTGGAGTGGCTCAGATAGATACGTATGGGCCAATCTAGAGTTTCACCTCTGAGGTGCTCTTTCCTTTGTTAAGGAATGCAAGAGGGGCAGCCTTATAGTTGGGAGGTTACTCCTTTGGGAATGGATACCATGCAGTAAGAACTAAGGTCCCAAACACCCAAGGGGATACTGGAAATGACAGTTGTGCAGCATTTGGAGACCTTGAGAAAAGGTGAGATCATACACAGAGCCTGCTGCTGAGGGGAGGGGTAGCCTCCGGCCCCAGCTAGCCAACTGGAAAGAGCCTCTGGGTCATTCAAGATTCAAAGCCAATCTTGCATGTTTCTCCCCATTGACATTTATTAATTACCAGACACTGTACTATGTGACTTGAATGTATTATCTCATTATTACTGATGAGAACCTTGTAAGTATTGTTACTCTTATTGTTGTTTTACAGTCCAGCAAACTGAAGCACAGAGTACTTTGGTTTTGTATCACACTGTACAATACTGTTTGCCAGAACTGGGCATATTATAAATTGAGACCTGAGAAGGCTGAATATAGAGATAACAAGCATAAGGGGTTGAAGTCTTAGTTTAGAATAGTGACTTTGGAAAAGCGGGGATGTCGAAGAAATTTACAGCCATGGCGAAAGTTAATCTTCTCAACATCACACAGCATTTAGGTGGGGTAAGCACTAGGACTCTCAGTGAGGCGAATAAAGCACTCACCCTGAGTGCCAAATTTAAGAGGCTCCAAAAAACTGAGTACTTAAGGTACATAATATTTTAATACAATCCATAACATTTAAAAACTAATGCAAAAATCTGGGATGAACAAAATATCAAAATTTTAAAAATAAAGACAGAAGCATTGTTACTGATTTTTCCTTTTGTCTCTGGCTTCAGTATGGCGTGGTTCAGCACTAGGTAGGAGAGCTGCACTTGACTCAAGTTCTTTCATTTTTAGCCTTTGCCTTCCTCAGTGAGTCAGTCCTCATGGTTATAAGATGCTATAGCAGTTCCAGGCTTTATATTCTCATGCAGCAAAGTCCTTGTTCCCCCTTTTAACAGCAAGAAAAGCCCTCCCAGAATCTCTCATCCAACATCTTACTACAGAACCAATTGTGAATTCATGGTTTTGTTTGTTTTTTGATTGCAGTATTGCATAGTAGTTGAGTCATACTCTGGATGGTGCAAAATCTGGCTCCATTACTTACTAGCTATGCAGCCTTAGGTATTTTACTTAAATTCCCTCTGTCTCAGTTTTCTTATATTTAAAATAGAGATGTCTACCTCATTGGGTTTTTGAAAGGAAAAAGTGGGTTAGTATACATAAAGTTCTTAGAATGGTACCTGGCAGGTAATATACACCCTAAAAGTGTTAGCTACTACCATTTTTATGATGATCCTCATTTTAATGTATGTAATTTAACTCATGGAAAGATGAAAGGTAGAAAAGTACGATTAAAAAAGAAAACATCTATAAAAGGTTTAGTTGCATTGTATAATATTATCCCCACTGTTATAATTTGGATGTGATGTCTGAGAGAAGGAATAAGAATTAACTTGAGGACTACTATCTTTTTAAAGATACATCTATATCCACGTCTATATATGTTTTTATTTTATTTTATTTTATTTTGCGGTACGCGGGCCTCTCACTGTTGTGGCCTCTCCCGTTGCGGAGCACAGGCTCCGGACGCGCAGGCTCAGCGGCCATGGCTCACGGGCCCAGCCGCTCCGCGGCATGTGGGATCCTCCCGGACCGGGGCACGAACCCGTGTCCCCTGCATCGGCAGGCGGACTCTCAACCACTGCGCCACCAGGGAAGCCCTATATATGTTTTTAAGTTGTTTTCCATGTGACTGAAAATCAGAAGCTGGTCTCTAGATAGCAACATATTTTTTTCATGAAAATAACCTGGTTTGACTATTTTAGAACCAGGCAATATACATGTCTGCAAAGTGTATATATAGTGCATTTAAGCATAAGGATAATTAAACTGATATCTTTTTTTTTGGATTTTATTGTTAAGTTCCTCAGTGAACACTTAGAAAGAAGAGGGGTGGGGAAATGGTCTCAATCTATTCAGATCATAAAAATCCCATTTGCAATATTCTTCCATTAGATATAAAATATACTAGTGCTAAAAATGCCTTTAATGGTACCAGTACAGTCCAGTTCCTTACATATAATTCTTTTAAAATTCTCAAATGCAATTATAAAACTCCACTTCATTTCCTTTCTCTAAGGTTTACTCTCATCTTTCAGACTACCATATCTTGCTCACATGACACTCTCCAGAATGCAGTGAAATAAGGTCCAAAGAGTAAAGTTATGTTGTCACTGAATCATGGAGGTAGGTTTCCCTGAGACCAGTTGTAACTTGGCATCCTTGTGATAGGTTGTGAATCCTCTGAAATTAAAAATGTCCCCAGAAATCTTATCTCTAATACTATTTGTCCCTCTCTATGGCATCTTACCCGTCAACATAAAAATGGAACATTCTTCCCACTTGAACAACATAAGCAATGGAAACCCCATATGATTCTAGTCCTTCAACTATTGCCCAATCTCTGTTATTTACTTTACAGTAAAATATACTTACTACCTCTAAATTCTTCCCATTTAGTCTTGAATGTATTTCACTGAAATTGCCCTTTGAAGGTCACCAGTGACATCCTCATCATTAAATCTAAAGGTCTTTTCTCAGTCTTCATCTTTCTTGACCTATCAGCAACATTTGCCAACTGCTCACTTTATCCTCACAGAAACAATTTCTTGACTTGATATCTAGTACATTATACTCTTTTTTTTCTGCCTCTCAGTTAATCTCCCTCTGTGTCTCTTTTTCTCTCTCTTCTCTCCTCAGAATCCATTGCTGGTTCTTCCTCATCTCTCTGACTTATCTCACCGTCTTGTAAATGTTGGAGTGTTCCTAGGTCCACTCCCTTAGTGATCACATTCAGTGTCATAGCTTTGAATGCTTTCTATTCTTTACTGAATTTCCAAGTTTCCGTCTTCAGCTAGAACTTCATTTTTGTAGAACATATTGAGCTATACAAATGTCTACATCTCCACATAGAGGTCTAATAGACAACTCAAGTTTAACAAGTTTAAAACTCAGCTACTTAAATATTCTGCGCAATAAACCCTGTTTATCTTCAGTCCTCCCCATTTCAGTAAATGGTATTTTCATCCTTCCAGTTTCTCAAACCAAAACTTTGAAGTTATTTCATACCCCTCTCTTTCTCTCACATCCAACAGCCATACTGTCAGTCTATACATTAATTCTGTCTTTTAGATACACTCAGAATCTGATCATATCTCACCACACAAACTGGTACCACCCATATAGAAATCACCATCTTCTTTCCCTTGGATTATGGATTATTTCATTTGGCTCCTTACTGATCTCTCTGTTTCCAACCAGGCATTCTTTCAATCCTCAACATGGCAAATGAAGTTACATAAATCAAATCACTTTTTCCTCTGCTCAGACCTTCCAATGACTTCCTATCTCAATCAGAGTAAAAACCTAATTTTGGCATACTTAACCCTTAGAAAGTATAATATGTTGATATAATTCTAGTCCCTTAAGATGTCAAAGGGAGAAGAATCCCTGAAAAGCTTAGTTTTTAAAATTAAGGAAAACATAAATCTAAAAATTTAATTACAGATTGATGAAAAATCAGGTGCAGCTTAGACCATATTTATAGATATATCACCTCTTCAATCAGATCTTAAAGGCTACCCTTAACCCTTCAGAGCAACTTTCATGTAACTAGAATGAGAATAACATGGTGGAAATCCCTAATATGTCTGTTTTCTTGCTTGCATTTTTATTATTTAATCTTTTATTTCACGAACAGTTTATAGCTCCTAGGATATAAGAAAGGGAAGATTTACAGACTTCAGTTTTTCCTAATTCTATCCATTGAAGTTACTAGAAGTAACTCAAATGTGTTAAAAGAATAAATCAGGAAAGCAGCTTTTCTTAGTTTCTTTGGGAATAATTACAAAACTTCTCTTTGTTTTTAATTACTTTTAGCAAGCTCTATTTCCAAGATGGGCTCAGATCCTCTAAAACTTGTACATGATGCTGTGGAGGAAACCACGGACTGGGTCTATGGCTTCTTTTCTTTGTTGTCTGACATCATCTCGTCTGAGGGTGATGAAGAAGATAATGATGATGGAGACAAGGACACTGATAAAGGTACAAAGAGCATAGAGATATATCTAACTGCTAGTACCGATGATTGATACGCATTACAATAGTTTGCTTAAGTTTAAGCACAGGTGAGCACTTGGGTCAGGCTAAACCAAAATGAATACACTTCAGAGTGCAAATAGCCTATCAACAGGCTGCCAAACTCAGTAAATTGGTCTCTATATGGCTTTCATCTTATAGCTTATCTGCCATTATGGCAAAGATGTCAAAATTAAATGCTACATTAGAGTAGCATTATAGTAGAGAGGGACTTATTATACAATCCTACAGAACCACAATAGAAACTCACATTTATATGCTTCTTCAGGAACAAAAAATGGCTGCTATTTCCCAAGTTTGAAAACTAAATATACGTATAAATATGTTGTACATATAATTCATATTTACAGTCAAATAGAGAAAGCAATCCTACTAAAATCACAATGAAAGTTAATTAATTGAATCAAATGGAGGTGTAGAACGGAGAGACACATTCTAAATGTCACAGCAATTATGCAACTAAACTATTTACTCTCTAGAATGTATTGATGATCAAAAGGAAATAACAAACTTAAACCACATGTAAACGCTATTGAGTGGCTGTGAAAAGAACAAAGCGTTGTAATTCTGCTTTTTAGATGGCATTTTTAAGATCAGCCTTACTCATCAGAAATTACATATTCATCCTTGACTACCAGGAAAGCTCTTATTATTTTAGTCCTTTCTATGACTTTGTCTGAATTTGTATTTTTTGGCTCCTGTGAGAGGTCGAGATGAACAATAGAGGACTGAAATGAACATGATATACAAACTATAATGTATAATTTGGATCACTGCCACAATTTTATTGAACTCATAAAAGTGAAACTATCTCAAATAAATGTACATAGGCAAAGTGTATACTTAAAAATTGGAATTTGGAAGGCAAAGTAATATATGAACTACTATTATCAAAACTAATAGATGTTTTTTTAAAAATGAATGAAAGAAAATGGGAAAATAGAGAGGCAATATTATGCTCTGCTGAAAGTTTTTCTAATTTACTGTTTTTGCCTTGGTTTAGGAGAAATAGAGGAGCCTCCCTTGAAAAAAAAAGGTTAGTTGTGTTGACCTTTGAAAAAAAGTATTTTTCTTTTATGGTAATGTTGATTTTCACCATAACTTAAATAGATTTTACTTTGTTACAGACAATTTATTTCTAATGTAGAGTTTTTATTTAATGGTTAGATTAAGATTTATAGTTAGGAAAAGAAATACTCGATTCTTTCCGATGAAGCTAATCCCATCATTTTTAAATTGATTATTCAATTAATGCCTTCTTTAATAGATGTGCAAATCAGTCTACACACTGATCAATGTGAATTTGAATTGCAGGAATGAGGGGTGAATTCTATAGTTTTCTAAATGGCCTGGAAGATGATGCCCATGATCTTTATTAGTCTCACTGTGGCCAGATATATCGATTTTAAATTTTTATTCTTTTTCTTATGTTATTGTCAGTATTATTTTTCAATTTTAGGTGATATCTATTGGACAGGGTAGCTGAGATAGTGTGGAGGATAATAATCTTGAAGGCACAGGCATATGCAGTCAGTATGTATTATGTGTCATCCCAAAGCAGCAGAGTCATCTGGGTGTGCTTGGCTGTGGTTTACAGGGATTCCTTGAAGGAATAAGCAACGTCGTCAGTCACCGAATGGAATGATAATAAATCCAAAAGATGGGAGCAATACGACTGGGAAAAAGGGGTTATAATTGTGGGGCAAAAGCCTCAGAGATTTTTACAGGAAGGGGTGGGAATTATGTCTAGAAGGAATAATAGGGAGCAAAGGATACCATCCTGAGGTATATTTGTTATGAGATAGAAACATAAAAGCCAGACTTAATAGTTAGTTATTGCTGCACATGTTGGGCAATAGCTCTTGGGAGTATTTATTACAGAGGAGAACTTGCTGGCCTCTGTTGCTATCTCCCTAGACCTACTGTGAATGCAAACAATAGGATCCAAATTTGGAGCTTCGGCCTTGCCTGACAGATGATGATAACCTCACTTTTGGGATAAAATATACTTCGTGTATGTTAATTTGGAAAATCTGAATCTGTAACTTGCCCAGTAAAAGGTAAAGTAGTGAAACTCTAGTGTGGAACTGCCATTCAGAAATGAAAGTGTTTATGAAGCTATTGAGAGCAGAAAGGATGGGTTGCCCTACTCACAAATCCATGATGAGAACTCAAGAACTCAGGACATTCTTAAGCCATCAAATCCAGGTGTAGAGAATCTAGATTAGTTTATAAACTTCTTGAGGTAAAAAGCGGAGTCTTTTTATAGCTGATCTCCAATGGATACTGCCCAGAACATAGTCAAAGTTTAAGCTAATGAGTTACCAGTCATGGTCTGGAAATTACAGCTTGTACATATATTTATTCCATTTGGATATGGAAGCGTGAAAAACAAATATTTTCTTATTTATAAATTAAATTCTACAAGAATATCATATAAGATCATATTCTCCAAAAATCAATATCTAGTATTTAATATAGAATCTGTTCATTGCTTTTTATTTGAATTTCCTGGTGGGATTATTTTAAAATTAAGTTTTATGAAATGATTAGCATTAGTTGCAAATGCACGCAAAACTGTTTAATTATTGTTTTTAAATTATTGTATTGCTTTATCAAATCAACAGAAAAACTATTAAATAGTTGTTTAAGATACTTTTTAAAAATGTCAGTAATGATCATTAGTTAAAGCAGTCTAAGGGATATATATATTTAAAACCATGTACACTAATGTCTAAAAGGAGAATTGACTAAAATCACCTGAATATATTTTCTTAATATTATTATTTACAGAGTTACATGAGAAAATGGACATTTAAAGCAACATCTGGTACATCCTACCTTGGGTACAGAGGCTGTAATAAACATTAGTTATAAAAGAAATATATTTAATTACAATTATTTTTTATTTAAAACCTTTTGTAGAGTCATAGAAACAATGAATTTTAAATTAGTATGTGATATTTTACAAAGCATTTCTAATACATATTCTGCTTTTAAAAGTATATTTTTAATATTATTAGGGAAGAGATTCCATGAGCTTATCTCTATCTTACAATGAATTATTTTACAAATTCTATATTTTAAAATTGTGGTTTAAGAAGTTTTTTAGGTTTTTTTTGATAATCTAGAATTATATCCTCTTAAAATATTTGATTTTCACCTGTCTAAATGAGTCTTTATTAGTCTTTTCATTAGTACTCTTTCCCATTCAGACACATTCAATAATATTTAGCCATTTTATATTACCTAATTATCAGGCTGTGACATTGTTTATTCTACTGTCCTGTATCTATATGAAGCATTTTATTTAAATATGCATAAAATGTTGGTTTCATTTGTCCAGTTATTGCTATTTTTACCAAAATAAAAATTTAGCTACCTTGTTATTTATGGATGGAGTTTGCAGTTTTAATTTGATATGGAATAACAGTACAGTCAAATAATCTCAGGGTTGCCCGGTTGATTATTGAACAGATTATTAATATGGATGAAATTTTTGAATATGCTCTTCTGTGGCTTATGTTGTTATATATAAATATAGCTTTAGGGTATTAAGTGTAGTACCTAGTGTCTTTACATTCTTCATGCATATCTACTTTTCAACTTGTCAATATTTTTAAATATTAAATTCTATTTCAAATACTCCATGATGCAGGCTGAAGGCATCGAATCATTGTAAAATATTACATTTTTATTGTATAATTATTTAAAACATAACTATGAAAACCAATACCACTGTAAATTATATATTCTGGAACAATTCTTTGCTATGTAGGGTGGGTGTGCTTTGTTTACCTAGAATCAGCCTGTTGAGTAGCATTCTTCACACCAGGGTACATATCATGGACATGTTAACACCACACTTTCCAAGGGATAAACGAGTGAGGATAGCATCAAAGGAATCAAATTACATTTGTATGCTTTCCTAAAATTGATCTGCCTGAGAACATATCCAAGGTTATCATAGTAATTCTTCTATGTTACGAGATAAAAAAGTGTCTTTCACACATCTTCAAATTGCTAGAATGCCAACCAAAGAGACCAATAGGCCTTCCTGTCCTATCTTGCATATATCTGCTAAAGGAGAGGCATGGTGCTGATACTCAGGTGTTCTCTGTCATGATGGTATGTTCTGAAGTCAGAGATAAGGTAGAGTGGGGAGATGGGAACAATGGCAAGTTTCATTTAATGATTTTGCCTTTTATTTAGCTGGATAATGTGAAAGAGTACGTTGCTCTTGAGGGAGACTCCCTTGAGAGCAAAACAGAAAGAACATCCATAGGAAATACTGAAAGCTAAAAATGGCTTTTAAAAATTTAAATGTAAGCAATTCTTTTCAGTTATTCTCAATATTTGTTCCTAGGAAGTGGTTTCACTGGTTTGAAACTACTTTGAAACAATCAAAGCAGTGTACGTTAGTGACACTAATTCTTTTAAATATAACTGGAATATTTCTAAGGCAACCAGACTGTTAAAGATGCATTGAATAAACCCATGGATGTCACATTTCTGTGATTCATTTCAGACTAATTCTGTATTATTCAAAAAGAAATTTAAAACCTACCTTATGTAATTAATTATATTATGAAATACTTAATCTAACTGATGTAAAACCTTATCATATTTCATTTAATATAAAATGTTTAATATTTTGTACCTCCTATTGACAAAAAATTAAATTATATACTATTTGCAGAACCAGTTGACTATGTGTATGTGTATATATATATATATATAAAGATGTGTGTATGTATATATATACATAATATATTATGTACCATTTATTCATTATATGTTTTTTATTATATGTATTTTCTACCTCCTACTAGCAAAAAAACCCCACTATATGCTAGCTGGCTGCTCAATAAATATATGTATGTAAATGTATAGATTTAATATATATTCTACTTTGCCTGTAAATTATAAAATTTTATCATGATATCTAACAAAATTATTGGAGTTATTTCTTTTATATTTGCAACTTTAAAAATTATTCCCAAAAGTAAAACATCAAAATTTGGTATCCCCCTAACATGTATATTTCAGAAATATCAAACTTTTAAAAATACTCCTAGCTCCATAAACAACTAAAAATTTTATTTATATGGTACCTGACATTAGTTCAAGTAAAATAATTTGCAGCGGAATATTGGTTTGTCTTGTTTTATAACTTATTGTAAAATAAACGTATTATATTAAATCCAAATAATTTAAATATGTTGCAAAATGTATTACTTTCATAATAATTTCCTCAAAATACACACTAAAAATTTTTTTGAACTGAAAAGCAAAATTATATTTTTTTGAAAAAGGGTAAGTTTGATTTACGTAAAAAATTTGAAAACAAAGGCTGGCTTTGCCCATTAGTTAACATGGCAAACATTTTCCATGAATTAAGTGAGCGGCAGCACCAAAGTTTAGATGAAATATACCTAAAGCAAGAATTACAGTTGAAACATAAAGCAATATCATTTTATCCTAAATTACTACATTATACAATTTTTATTGAGTTCTAATTAACATACAATATTATATTAGTTTCAGGTGTACAAAATAGTGATTCAGTATTTTTATGCATTATGAAATGTTCACTGCAGTAAAACCAATTACCATCCATCACTATGCAAAGTTGCTACAAAATTATGGACTATATTCCCTATGTGTACATTACATTCCTGTGATTTTTTGTTTTATGGCTGGAAGTTTATACTTCTTAATCCCTTTCATCTATTTCGTCTGGCCCTCTCCCCGCACCCCCGCAACAATCACCAGTTTGTTCTCTGTATCTATTGAAATTTAAAAAATAAAATAAACAAAACAAAGCAGAAACAACAAAAAACAAGCAACCAAATTAAAAAATGGACTGAGGAGCTAAATAAACAGTGTATTTTAAAACGAAGTTAAAAATATATGTCTATTCAGCATAGGCAGCTTAGCATTTTTCTATTTCTTTTTCAAAACAAAGATACTGGTTTCTCACAAACCTAATATGATTTTTCTCTCATAGTTCTATATTAACATTCATGTGATGTGGACTTTTCAGATTATGTAAACATTCATAAAGGTATAATTTTTACTGGGGATAGAGCTTTTGAATTTTTTGTACTAACATTTCTAAGTGCAACGTAATGGATATACGTATCTCTTTTTGCAGTTTATTCTTACTTAAACCTTAGTCTATAATAAGTCGTATATAAGAATAATCATTACAGCATTTATGTTCTTTGAAATATGTAATTTTAGGAGACATTAAATAATAGTCTCTTAACAAGAAATTACATTTTATAATGTCACTTTCTGACATCTAGCTTTAAAGTTAAGAAAGAATACTTTTAGTCCTTCGGACCCATACATACTCATTTTTTTGGGAAGGAAAAACTGATCCTCAATTTTAGGGACATTGTGGCCTTATGAGATAAATTATCACTTGCCTTTGTGGAAAGAGCCAAAATCCCCTGTACATTATGTTGAATTTCCTAGCTTTCCAACTACTTGCTCTTTGATCTAAGGAACCATCTTGAAGTTTGAACAAGACCCAAATATGAAGGCTGTTATTCTGTGAAATTGTTCCTGATGCATGCCAATGGCAGAGGAAGAAGCTCTTCTTTACTTAGAGCAAAACAAATTACATTCTTCTTACAATCGTGTTTTAAGATTTCCCTAAAGCTCCTGGGGTTGAAAAGAGCCCAGTAAATTTAAACTCAGTTCTTTCATTGTGTATTTTTCTCACTTTATTGAAATCCACATTAGCTCTTTGCAGTCAGGGTGAATAAGGAAGAACCAGGGAATCTGAGCATCATAAATATTCAAGACTTTAGGATTAGGCCATTCAGAAGGTTGTATCACGTCACTGGGAGTAAGATAGATGGACATATTTCTGTGCCAGAGATTTCATTACATCCATCTTTGTTGGCAGCTTCGGTGCCTTACCCCAGGCAGATCTTTAAGTGTCTGAAAAATACTGTGAGTGAAAAAAGGAGGGAGAATGGAAAGGTGACTAAACTTGTTAAAATTCGTAGCCGCAGAATACTGGTTACCAGGTTGACCCTAGTAACACTGTTAAGTAGATACATTAATCTTTGGACTACTCCTCTAAATAAGTCTAGATTAAAACTCAGCTCCATAACTGCACTGCTGCATATTGCCCTCAGGCTGCTCAAGGAACTCACTGCTTTATCTTCTGGTTGTCTTTCCCAATATTGATCAGACCTGTGAGGACAAGGGGCAAAACGCAGAGAGAGCAGACAGTGAGGCTTGGTGAAGGGATCAGAATGAAAAAGGCTGAGGAGAGATCTGATGAATGATCCAGAGACTTACTTCTCTAAGGTGTTGCAGCTATAGTGAACCCTGGGCCCCAAAGAACTCATTTCTATCAAGGGAAGCAAACTGGAACCAGAGTGATGGAAATACTGGTAACACTGGAGCCTGAAGGAGCAAGCCGGTGAAAGCAAGGGATTAAGTTTTGGTGCCAACATCATGGAGAATAAAAAGGCTGAGACAGGACTTCCCTGGTGGCACAGTGGTTAAGAATCCGCCTGCTAACGTAGGGGACGCGGGTTGGAGCCCTCGTCCGGGAAGATCCCACATGCCGCGGAGCAACTAAGCCTGTGCACCACAACTATTGAGCCTGCGCTCTAGAGCCCACGAGCCACAACTACTGAGCCCGCATGCCACAACTACTGAAGCCCACGTGCCTAGAGCCCGTGCTCCGCGATAAGAGAAGCCACCACGATGAGAAGCACGCACACCACAACAAAGAGTTGCCCCCGGCTCTCCGCAACTAGAGAGAGCCCACGCGCAGCAACAAAGACCCAGCGCAGCCAAAAATAAAATAAATTAAAAAAAAAAAAAGAAAGGCTGAGACAGCTCGACTCAGGCCCAACCATTTTAAGTAGCTCCTGTTGGAGCAAGAATAATCTCAAGGTTGCTGCATTCCTATCTGGAAATAAGATTGGGTGTGTAATTGAGAAGCCTGTGAATGAGAAGCTGTTAGGTTTATATGTATTCCAGATTCTTTTCAACTCTACGTTCCGGTTTTCAAGATCACGAGATTTTGGTCTCTTGTGGAAAAAAGTAAGTCCAGTTAAGACATCACTTGAATCTGATGCACGGAGTTGAGAATCACTGGTAATTTTTCTGGTTTTCTTTTTTTTTTTTTTTACTACCTAACATGTAGAACAAAAGAAATAGAAATTTTGAACCCTTTCAAGTTGGGTGGAATAGCATATCCCGCTTTTAACTCCTGTCCCAATATTTTTCTGTTGAAATGAACATGATATTTGATTGTCAATATTTTATTATAGGCATAATTGTCAATTATATATGTCAGTTTATAGTTTACATATTTTATATAAACATCTGTGGATAAATTAAGGCAAAGTATTAAAAATGCACAGTGTTTTAAATTTTATTATTTAGCTTTGCTGTGTTCCAGAAAAACAATATTAAAAAACCCTAACTTATTGGCACCCATATTGATCACTGTGGGAAGAAATGCTTTAAAAATGCATTCGTAGGGCTTCCCTGGTGGCGCAGTGGTTGAGAGTCCACCTGCCGATGCAGGGGACACGGGTTCGTGCCCCGGTCCGGGAGGATCCCACATGCCGCGGGGCGGCTAGGCCCGTGAGCCATGGCCGCTGGGCCTGCGCGTCCAGAGCCTGTGCTCCGAAACGGGAGAGGCCACAACAGTGAGAGGCCCGCGTACCGCAAAAAAAAAAAAAAAAAAAAATGCATTGGTAACATGCTTTTAAGTTTCCTCCATGTCTTTTCATGGCTTGATAGTGTATTTCTGTTTAGTGATGAGTAATATTCCATTGTCTGGAGGTACCACAATGTAGTTCTTCGTTCACCTACTGAGGGACACCTCGGTTACTTCCAAGTTTTAACAATTATGAATAAATTTCCTTTAAACAAACAAAAAAACAAAAAAAAACCCTACTACCTTTTGTACAAGTGTTGCAGTTTACAATACCTTTCACATATATTTTTAAATTTCCACAAATAGTAAAATTCTGCAACTTTCTCCAGCATTTCTAATAGAAAGTAAAAAGGTTGAGAAATGCAACATTTTACTGTCCCAAATTTTCAACCACACTCATTTTAGTGTTTAAATCATTTGTGCGTCGTGTCTTAAAGAACAGGTGAAATACCATCCACCACAACTTTCTATATTGTGCAAGAGTTGATAGCTTCTAATCTTGCTTAAACTGGTTTTTTGTTTGTTTGTTTGTTTTTTGTTTTACGCGGGCCTCTCACTGTTGTGGCCTCTCCCGTTGCGGAGCACAGGCTCCGGACGCGCAAGCTCAGCGGCCATGGCTCACGGGCCCAGCCGCTCCGCGGCATGTGGGATCTTCCCGGACCGGGGCACGAACTTGCGTCCGCTGCATCGGCAGGCGGACTCTCAACCACTGCGCCACCAGGGAAGCCCCTAAACATTTATTTTTTAACTCAGTATATATTTATTGAGTGGTTAGTATATGCCAATTATTATTGAAAATTTACTGTGGAACAAAATAGACATAGTTTTTGCCCTCATCAAATTTAGAATTTAGTGAGGGAGACAAGTAATAGTAATAATAGCCAATATTTTACCTGATGCTTTTTAGATATCAGGTGCTGCTCTAAATCCTTTACATTTTAACTTATTTTAATCCTCATGTAAATCTATGTGGTAGATACTATTATTAACCTCATTTTACAGATGAGGAAGTGAAGTTCACACAACTAGTAGGTATGAGAATTAGATTTGAATGAAGCAGATTGACTCAAGCATTAGTTATCTCAAACACTAAGCTTCATTTTAATACATGGCAGCGATGACAGTATTTTTGTATAGATCTTTTAATAGCTTATGTATGTCTAGATTTTCCTAATGAAATGCATTTTTAATTACACTAGAATACTATTGATTTATGCCATCTTTTGTACAATTATTCAAATAATCATTTAATGACCATTGCAATCCAGAAATAATGAATACTCTAAATAATACTAAATTTTTATTTTTTCTCAGCAAATTAATACATTATTATATCTGCTTCTCTTGTTTCCCAGCACTTCACAAGTCTGGTGCTGAGACTAACACCTCTTCAGAGACATTGGACTCTAACCCAATTGCTTATTGGGCATTAGACTTTAGAAAAACAGCCTGATTTAGGAGGGTATATTTTTTGGTTATCACCGTTGAGTTATAAAGCATGAAAACCAGAGTTTAAATTCTTTGAGTTCCTTTAATTTAAAAAATGCATTAAATTGAGTTATTTGTAGTGAGGTGGATGGACCTAGAGTCTGTCGTACAGAGTGAAGAAAGTCAGAAAGAGAAAAATAAATATGGTATACTAACACACATATATATATGGAATCAAAAAAAAAATGATTCTGAAGGACCTAGGGGCAGGACAGGAATAAAGACGCAGACGTAGAGAATGGACTTGAGGACATGGAGAGGGGGAAGGGTTAGCTGGGATGAAGTGAGAGAGTGGCACTGACATGTATACACTACCAAATGTAAAATAGATAGCTAGTGGGAAGCAGGGGCATAGCAGAGGGAGATCAGCTCAGTGCTTTGTGACTACTTAGAGGGGTGGGGTAGGGAGGGTGGGAGGGAGACACAAGAGGGAGAGGATATGGGGATATAAGTATACGTATAGCTGATTCACTTTGTTATACAGCAGAAACTAACACAACAATGGAAAGCAATTATACTTCAATAAAGATGTTTAAAAAAATAATAAAATAAAATAAAGCCTAGCATGATGAAGTATTGGTTTTAGAATGGGAGATGAATAGTAACAATAAGAATCTAAAAGGAGACTTCTACTCTTTTCTCCACTTCTCATATTCACACATACTTCCCTACAGATAGTGAGAAAGGGGATAGGGGAAAACCAGGACTAGTGAAAGAAGTCAGAATACACTTCCCATCTTCTATGGAAGTAACTTGCCCCTTCTCTTGAGTGCCCCTCATATCATAATGGACAGAGTAAACACTAGTGGAGAGCTGATACATTAGGTAAGGTTACCAATAACTCAGGAAAACAAGGGGATCCTTTTCATTGCTTCCTGACACATTGAGCTGTCACTCTTTCTCCATTTATTTTTCCCTTCTCCAGTTATCAAAATTCAAATTGACAATTGTACCTTTAAGGACCTTTGACAGTCTCACACTTGGATTGAGATACTTTGACCTCTGTGCTTTCTAAGCCACAAAACAATCTTTGAGGTTTACTGTTACCAAAATACTTATCATTCCAACTAGAATCTGTTGCTGAGACTTATCATGTTCTCAGGTTGGACTCTAACCTATTGGCAAAGCACATACATTTGGAGGTAAATAATGACCACTTTGACCTTTTTTGTCCCTTGTATCCAGAATTGGTTCAGTTTAAGTGAACTGTTCTTAAAGAGTGCAAAAGGTCAAATGAAATTTTTTGCTACTATAGATTACTGTTATGTTGCATAAGGTAGAGGCATTTACCTGTCTATAGAAATTATTGAATAACTAGAAGATAGTATTAATATAAGAAATTTTATTTTTCTTTGAAGTTTGCTGAAAACCATAGGGCAATAAATTTCCATTTACTGACTTGACTCTTTTACATTTAATTTTCCATTCTTACACAAATAGTTCTTCGCGGGCAAGGGTAATTGAGAGTAAAAAATTAGGCATCATCTGCTTATGAAAAAAGTATCCTTCTGAAGTCGAAATTGGTATCATGCTGTTACTCAATTGGGCACGAGCCTGAATGGTCATGATTTCCTGGCAAAAGTGTAAGGAGACAGAACTAGCACACTGTGTAGAAGCTACATTGGATTCTTTGGACATCTGTTAGCCGGAGACAGTGACAATAGTGATGTAATACAATCCCCAAAGAAAATGTAATGTTGCAATAAAACATGCAGAGACATTTAATTTATCCTTAAGTTTGAATTGTAGGGGCAGAAAAATTTTCCTTCTTCCTGTCTAGGTTCTTTGGCTGGTCTAATAATTAAATTAATATAAGACAGATTAACGGGAGAAAAATAAACATTGTTCATACATACGGGAGCCCCATAAAACTATGAGACCTCAAAGGTCAGCCAGGTAATTGAGACATATATAACATCCTGAGCTAAGGAAAAGAGGAGGGGTCTGAGTATACAAAAGGAAGGAAGGCTATTCACAGGAAGGGAGAGTAGACGTTTGGAAAACAAAGAGTGTCCTGTTACGCAGATAAGTTTCTAGGTATCTCTGGTAATAGCTCTCTCCTTGGTACAGGCCCCCTTTCCAATGTAAATTTAGGCAGTTGAGGGGAAGGTAAAGAGCTTTTCCTGCTGGGCTTTGATTGCATTTAGCTGAAAAATAATCTTTATGCCAAAGAGACATATTTTGAGGTAGTGAAATCTGCTTCCTTTCAGAATCATCAGAAATAAAATTATTTTGTCTTCTGTAAGCAAACAAATGTATGTGTGTATGCCTTTACAAGGTTAGCTGTGCTTGTCTGCACTTACCTGTATAGAGATACTAACAGTCTTCAAGTGATCATCAGTTAAAAAATAGTTGATGATGTTCCTGCAAAACAACGTCTATGTAAGTCATTATATTTCATTGTGAGCTGTAGAGATTTGTGTCTGTGTGTGCGCATGCGCGCGCGAGTGTGTGTGTATGTGTGTGTTTTAATCCACGACTCCCACTTATAAGAGATCTGAGTGGATCTGCCCAGAGCAGTGGGGCTGTCTTAGTTTATATAAAGCTGAAGTGCAGAATCAGGAAAATTAAAAGTTGGGACTTTATCCTTGAGACTGTGAAATTGAGCAGGACCCTGGGGGAACTTTCGAGGTACAAAAGCCCCAGCCCCCAAAATTCTGAAAGAGTAGAGGAATCGCAACACGTGTTTCCCGCCAGGATCCTTGTACTGTGGTTTGTACCCAAAGCACAGAATCCCCAGTGCCTGCTTTTGTTGACGTCTATAGAAAATGCCGGCTGGTCTGGACACATTTGCCCCAAATTCCAACTGTGCACGAAAACTTCAGAATATTTTAAAAATCCAAATTTTTTTTCTCTTAGGAGCAGGAAGAAAATACTCCTTGAAAGGGTGTTAACAAAGGGAGGTGAGGGTAGGGAGAACCTTAATTTGGATCCTCTTTTAGTTGAAATGCAACCTTTAAGAAACTTTTGACCACCATTGACCAGAACTTTATGTAAATTGCTTCCCTATCTATCAGCTGTTTTGGGAAGAAAAACCCATCCCTGCAACCACTTCTTAGAACTGTCTTGATTTTTCAGCAATTTAAACTATAATGTAGTTCTGTGTAGAGAATGTCACTGTAGTTTTGTGTGTATATGTGTGTGGGTGCTGATAATTTTGTATTTTCATTGGGAGTGGAAAAGGAAAACAATTCAAGGTGAAAAAATTATTCTTTAATATTCATTTTTATAATTCTTATTGAAGAATTTTGTTATAACAAAAAAAAACACTCTGAAATATATTGTCATCATTTTTTATTTATTTTTATTGAAGTATAATTAATTTACAATGTTGTGATAGTTTCAGGTATACAGCAGTGATTCGGATATATATATATATATATATATATATATATATATACACATGTTCTTTTTCAGATTCTTTTTCCTTAAAGGTTTTATGAACTATTGAGTATAGTTCCCCATGCTATACAGTAGTAGGTCCTTGTTGGTTAGCTATTTTATATATAGTAGTGTGTATATTGTTAATCCCACAAGAAAAATCTCTAATAAACAACCTAACCTTACACCTAAAACAACTAGAGAAAGAAGAACAAACAAAACCTAAAGTTAGTAGTAGGAAAGAAATCATAAATATCAGAGCAGAAATAAATTAAATAGAGATGAAGAAAACAATAGAAAAGATAAATTAAAAGCTGGTTCTTTGAAAAGACAAACAAAATTGATAAACCTTTAGCCAAACTCATCAAGAAAAAAAGGGATAGGGCCCAAATCAGTAAAATCAGAAATGAGAAAGGAGAAGTTACAACTGACACCACAGAAATACAGAGGACCATAAGACACTACTATAAACAACTATATGCCAATAAAATGGACAACGTAGAAGAAATGGACAAATTCTTAGAATGGTGCAATCTCCCAAGACTGAACCAGGAAGAAATAGAAAATATGAACAGACCAATTACAAGTACTGAAATTGAATCTGTGATTTTAAAACTCCCAGCAAAAAAAGCCCAGGACCAGATGGCTTCACCGGCGAATTCTATCAAACATGTAGAGAAGAGTTAACACCTTCCCTTCTGAAACTATTCCAAAAAATTGCAGAGGAAGGAATACTTCCAAACTCATTCTGTGAGGCCACCATCACCCTGATACCAAAACCAGACAGAGATACCACAAAAAAGAAAATTACAGGCCAATGTCACCAATGAACATAAAAATTATCATTTTTTAAAGTCTAATTCTCCTTTACTTTCATCTATTTTTATTTTTGCTTAAGTGAAACTTATTATGAAGTGTAACCAACATTCCTGGACTTACCTCCTACTTTAAGGTTACCTCCCTTTCTTGTATTTGGGGAAAAGTGGAGGGAATATGTTTCCCTCCTGCCTTTTCCTGAGTGGTTATCTGCATCCCAATCTTTTTGAGATTTGTCTTCTTTCACTTTATTTTTTTCCCCCCCAGGATGGATCCCTGCTCATTACAATTCTGGTCATAATCTAGAGCCCATTCCCTTTTGGTCGGCTGCTGCTGGGTGCACAAGAGCTAAGGCTAAAGGGAACCAAGGTTTCTTCTACTACTGTTATTTTTTCTGTTCTCTGATGTGCAAGCTTTCACCTACCTTGCAGGAAACCCCATCATGAACCAACATGGATTGTCTAATTCCATAAACCACCACCTTGTCTAAACAGTGTATTTCCCCAGTTAAGTCAGGCTAGGAGGCTCTGACAGGATTACCCAGGCAGAATGGCCTTTTGAAACTAATCCTGCAGAAGATTCTAACTTGTGTCTGATCCTCCTGTATGAGTTCTAGAATCTCTCTTTTATTCCTCTGAGTAGCCAGTGGATATCTGTGGAATATAAACACACACACACACACACACACACACACACACACCTCTAAATGAAAAATATTATTCTCAATGACAGATTTAAGGCCTTTTTCAATCACAATAGATGTAACATTTCATATAAATTTTTAATTTAGAAAATTTCATCCCATTTCTATATTCAAATTAATCCCTATCAGGAGTAAGAAATTATTTCTTAAGGATGATTCCCTTAGCACATGCAAAGACTACTCTAAATCTTTGGCATTTTACTTACTTTATCAGGCTGAGTTATACAAGGCCCCAGTCTTCATAGCTTCTGTTTGTTTAAATAGGAGGGAGGAAGCAGAATGGTATTGGCAGGGGAGAATTTTGAGGGTTTTTTTAAATTAACTTGTAGAAGATTTAACCCTGTAGATGACCTGAAAAGGTCATTTGCCCACCCCTAGGACCAGACAAGTACTGTCTAAAACTAGTATAATGTGAGCCACATATGTATTTAAAATTTTTTGAGTAGGCACATTAAAAAAATGTGAAAAGAAAAATATGAAATTAATTTTAATAACATGTATTATTTAACCCCAAATATCAGTCAGGGCTCAACCAAAGAAGCAAAAGTAGGAAATTATGCAGATATATTTATATATTAAGACATTTATTACAAGGAATTGGCCTGTGTGATTGTGGGGACTGGCTGAGCAAATGAGAACCCATAGGACAGGCAGTCAAGAAGTGAAGATCATGGGCAAGCTGGAGCCCACGGGCATGGACCAACGCTGTCATCCACCCAAAGAATTTCTTCCCTCTCCCAGGAAACTTCAAACTTGTTTTTGAGACCTTCCAGTGGAATCAGACAAGCCCACCCAGATGATCCAGAACCACCTTATTTAAAGCTAATAAACTAGGCATTTTAATTACCTATGCAAAATACCTTCACAGCAACTTCTAGATTAGTGTTCATTTGAATGATTTGGGGTAGTAGCCTAGCCAAGTTGACACATAAATAAAATCATCACACTCAGTATGTCCAAAATAATATCATTCTGACATGTAATTAATATAAAAATTATTAATGAGATATTTTACATTCTTTTTAATATTAAGTCATCATAATTCATTATGTACTTACACTTACAGCACATCTCAATTTGGACTAACCATATATCATATCTTTAATATGTACACATGTCTAGTGGACACTGCATTGGACAATGTAGGTCTAGACAGTGACAAAGAGTGATTGGACTGTTGCTCTAAAGATACAAGTTCCCAACAGAAGTCATTTCACAATATCTAAAGACATTTTTTATAGTCATGACTGGGGATGGGGATGGGGGCTAGAAGCATCTAGTAAGAAGGGATGCTGCTAAATACTCTACAGTGCACAGAGTAGCCCCACTCCACCTCCAAATAACAATTTCCCCATCTAAAAAGTCAATAATGCTAAAATGAAGAACAATTCTTTGGAGTAGGATTTGGAGACATAGGGAGGAGATTAATAATAATAATAATAATAATAATAATGAGGAGGAGGAGAGAAGCTGGAAGATGGATGTTTCCTAAGCCCTTGGGATATCTTTCCTTGTACCTTGAAGCCTTTTTTTCACAAATGTAATTGAATATCTTAACTCTTTTGTATCTCCATTGCCATTTTCAAGGTCAAGGATGGGATAAGGGTAGAGGAGTGGCCTTATAAATAGTATGACTGATTAATGGGGAAAATGAGGGAAGGAAATCTTCACAGTGGTGATTATCTCTTTAACTGGTGAATGAAAGTCAGTAACTGTCTTTTCTGAAGATATTTAGGATTTTCCTATAGTTGGTCTTGATTTTAGACTTCTAGAAAAATTATAAAAATGCAAATTCAAATCTACAAATGGAGAATTTAGAATATGTACAGTAATTAGCACCATCTCAGACCATCTGTGGAATAAAGTTGTGATAAATAAATAAGTAAAACTCATTAGCATTTTTCTAAGAAAAACCATGGTATTTAAGATTAAGTCACTTTTCAGAGGTAGTAATCATATTTATAAACTCTAATCTCAAATTTACTTCTATCCAAATTAACTGCAAATTCAGAATTAACTTTATTTTCTAAGCCTTGGCAATGTATGTTTACTGAAACTAGCAGCAAATTGAATATATTTGTTAAAACCTGATATTTAGAAAAAATGTAACAACTAACATTCTATGAAATGTGTCATATCTACATGCAGTAATTATTGGTTAAATGCAATGCCAAATTCTGACTATAAACATAGCTTAGAGTCAATACTTCTGAGATATATTTCCTATTAGATAGTTGTTACAGTTCATTTCACAAATTCTTAATTTAATATGTAAAAACTAAATCTTCCTAAATCTAAATGACATTTTTTACTAAGGAGTCTTAATATGCATTGAGAGTAATTGAAATAAAACATAATTATAATTTGTGATCAGATTTAGCACTGAAAACAGTGGCAACATTTATTGATTTAAGTTTTTAAGCTTTTTCAATAACTAAATTTTAGGTAACTCCAATTTTTTCCTTATTTCAATAAATGAGGGATTTATGTGGCAATATGTTACAATGACTCTTTCCCTTTAGATACCTTTAAATTTGTTGGCTAAAATAATTTAGTCTTCATGCTGGAATTATAATGTTTAGGTCATAGCTATGATTTATATTTTGCACATTTTCAAAAACAGTTTTTAAAAGTATATCCTATTTTTTCCTAGAAATACACAAAGAAAAGACTGAAAAGCAGGAGAAAACTGAAAGGAAAATACAAACTAAAGGTAAGTGTTAAATTTTGTGTTTATTCTTATTTTTATTCAGGATATATATTTTGTATATTTACATGAGAAAATGGAAAGTTTTCATATTTAGTGCTCTTTTGCTTTAATTGTTGATAGTGTTTAAGTAAGTTTACTCCTAAGTAAACCCCAGGTATAAATATATAATATTTAATTACTGGAATCAAAATAACTTCAAAATGTATTACAATCTTTCAGTTATTTATTGATACAGTTGGCTTTTGCTTACTGAGATAGTACCACAAACATATTTTTTGACTTATTAGCAAACATTTTTCCTTCTTTAATCAGTTAATATAATAGATCAGAGTTCAATTTTTTTTAACTTGAATTTTTTTATGCCATGCTATACCTTAAAATCTTTGTCATAGAAATGCAGTCATTATACTATCTCACTGAAGACTGCTATGGCCCCAGAGCTTGCTTACACAGCCTCAAAGGGTAGATGGACAATGACAACATGATGATTAATATCCTTTTCAACTCAACTAAATCTAGTAACTGAAATCTTGCATTAGAGGGATATTACTAATGGCCAGCAGTGCCTTGCTCATCTTACAAGCATCACTTTTCTAGGAGTGACCCATGTAGTCATAAAACTTAAAAAGAAAATTTACAGGAAGCACAAACATTCAATAGGACATGTTTCTAAATATGCCCAAGTTTCCCCAATGGTCAGTCTCACATGATACTGGGTGAGTTAAGGCAAAAATAAAAATCTCATTATTACTGTATTTGTGTGATACAGCTGAAAATGAAAGAATTTTCCTAGGATAAAAATTGAATGTTGTCTAATATTTATTATGTCAAAAACTGACTAGTACAAAATTACCTGCACAAACATCAATGTTGCCAGTAATAGTTTCAAATAATAGAAGTTCTAATTAACCTGAAGTTATACCAATATGTGAATCTTCATTAAAATACCATGTTTTCTTTTTTAATATACTTGATGAGCTTCCTTTTTGTGAAGAGCTCAAATCATTCTGCAGATATTATGTCTTTAATCCTAATGTTTGAATTAGTTCCAGATTGGTCAGCCAATCCTTATACAACCAGGGACAATGAAGTTTACTCAACTGAAACCTATTTATATTTGTACTCAGGGAACTAATGTCTTATTTCTGTTCCCTTTCCCTTTTTTCGTTCTTAATCCCTTTGGTCAGGGAAATTGGACACAGCTCTTGGGTACGGATTGACTAAGCTAGCCATCACTGAACTGGTTATGTGTTTCTATCTGCTGGAGGTTAAACAGAAATTCAACTGGTTCCACATGATTGGGGAGTCTGCTGTTTTATCTTGCAGACTGTACTACTAATTTCATAGCAATGCTCCTGGAGTGGATGTTGTGACGCAGATGGTACCATTTGCGTTTTGGACTTGGCTCTATTAGAATCGTGCTGTTAAAGACTGAGCAGTGGGCTGTAGAGTGGGTTTTTTAAACTAGTGAGTCTTGCATAATTAAAACAGTGAATTTGGCTGAAGTTTAAAATAAATTCCTCAAAGGCTGGGCTAGAGATTGGTACCTGAATATATTTCCTGAATAGATCAAATATAGTTTGGGAAAGTGAATGTTTCTCAAGAAAGAGAAAATGGAGCTTCAGCTGTTCAACAGTGAAATGGGCTTCAGAGATACTTTTTTCCACAATTTTCTGCCTGAATATGAACAAAAGATTTCATTTTACTGCTTAGTTTCCTCATCCAGGTAGAATAGAATAATGCCTGCTTTCTATTCCCAAGTAGTTCAGTGAAAATAAATGTGGTTTTATAGCTGTTCCTATGTCTAGATAAATACATGTTTTCTCTATGCCTCATTCTGTCAGTTATGTTTATATATGATGAATAGTTAGGAATTTAAATTGTTATCAAAGCATTTTGAACTCTTATAAGAAAAGATACACTATATCCAAGGTAATAGTAGCCCGAAATGATTATAGAGAAGCCAGCAAATATCAGAGTATAAACAGATCTATTATGCAGAAGCTGATGTATTAACTTCTATCGCACAAAATGTCTTCATCCTTACATATTCTTTGTCCTGAAAATTAACATCACGATTCACCCAAGTTATTCAAGTTAAAAAGCTAGGAGTCATTTTGGCCAGTAGTGGTACTCAATCCTGACTGGACTTTAGAATCATCTGGATAGGTTTAAAAATATATGTTCATATATATTCATGTGCAGACTCCATCCTGGTTCCATTAATGTTTGGGAGGTGAGGCTAGAATTCAAGTCAACCTCTTCAGATGAGTAGCCATCTCATTAATATTCTCAATTAAACACCTAGCCTAGAGTTCAAGTATATCTCACAGAGGTTCTCTTTGACCAACGAGTATGTTAACATAACTTACACCTTTAGGTGGGACCTGCACCAATCTCCTCCACTCTCATCACTACTGGAATAGACATTTATTTATCTGCTTTATCTGTGAATGCATTTGAGTTACAATCCCTGCCATAGACTTGTTGGTCTCTTTCAATACCAAAGTCCAATCCTGCATGGCCCTTTGTCATCCTCTCTCTTTTTTTTTTTTTCTTTTTTTTGCGGTACACGGGCCTCTCACTGCTGTGGCCTTTCCCGTTGCGGAGCACAGGCTCCGGACGCGCAGGCTCAGCGGCCATGGCTCACGGGCCCAGCCGCTCCGCGGCTTGTGGGATCTTCCCGGACCGGGGCACGAACCCGTGTCCCCTGCATCGGCAGGCGGACTCTCAACCACTGCGCCACCAGGGAAGCCCTGTCATCCTCTCTCTTAATTATAATTTAGTCTATTCTCACCTCTCCTCTCCCATTACTATCCCCTCTACAGTCATCTCCCAATTAGGTTATGACAGTTACTTCTTAACTGATTTCCCTGCATTAACCCTTGAAAGCCATGCTAATCATGCTCACCGGCTTAAATCCGTTTGTTGTCCTCACAGTGCTTTAGAGTAAAAGCCACACTGTCATGACATAAAAGGCCCTCATCATATGATCACTGATAGATAGCCAGTGGTCAGCTTTGTCCACTTTGCCACTTACCATTCCCAGCTCTCCCCGGCTCCCCTCACCACCTCACTGCACATCCCACCAACACCTCCCATGCCATAGGCAGGCTGAGCTTTTGGGCAGTTCCTAAGCCAGCACTGCTGCTGTCTCATAACTCTGTGATTTTATATACCTGTTCCTTCTGACCATCGGCCACTTGGCAGGCTTCTGCTCATTTCTTTGATTCTAGATGGAACATCGGTTCCTTCAATAGGCCTCCTTTGCTGTCCCTCACTCTGTGGGCATTCAGGTACTTCCTCCATGCTACAGTTACATCCTTGCTTTCAGCCTTTAAAGCATTTTGACACCAAATTTTAATTGAGAGTATATTGGTCTAGCTCACTGAGGGCAGGAACTATGTTTGTCTTTTTATATATTCTAGGTTGGTGTTGACATTTACGATTGTGTGTTTCCTTATTCGTGAACAAAGAGATTCAGGCTCAGTGGTCTCTCAGCTTCCTATCAGCTCTGAATTTGTGTCCTTATATTAAATTAAAAATCATCCTAATATCTAGCAAAGTGCCAAACAGATGAAACACATTCAATGCATGTTGAAATAATTAATGAATTAATTAATTAAGCATTCATTTTCTCTATTTTGTTAATATTTACTTGATTTCTGTGGAGAACTTTTCCTGTGACAATCTGTGTTTATTTTCAAGTGTATATAATTATGCGGCTTTAATTGGGCCATTGTAATATCAAATTTATTTGGTCAGAGGCAATTGAAGAATTTGACAGTGAGCTCCATATTAAAACAAAAACTATCTGTAACATGTAACCAGCAACACCCACAATAAATGTATAATAGTATAGGTTAAAGTAATACAGATTAATTTGGACAATTTGGAAAGTGCAAAAAAAGAAAGATACAAGCAAAACTCAGTTCTCCAGAGAAAAATAGTAATTTATTTTTTTACTTTCCTCTGCTTTTTCCCTCCATGTGGTTACTCTTTTATTGCATATTGTCTTGTTTCTTTTTCAATTGCAAATTTTATTGTTGGTTTCGGACACCGTTTAGGCTTCTATTTAACTATTAAACATGTCAGTATACTCATAGAACAGAGTAAACCAGAAAAGACTAGAACCTGGTGATAAACATATAACTAGATGAGAGACTTTTGTCTCTCTAGGATGGCTCCTAGACAAAAGGAGGGCCTTTTAGGCTTTCAGAGCAATAAGTTTCTGCTGTATACACCTGGGTTATCAGGTGTTTCGCTGAAGAGCTGACCTCAGGCATAGTGAGGAAATTTACACAGCAGAGTGTGTGCTGATGAATGGCATGTAGTTAACATCTGAGTGGGCCAGTTGGTGGGAATGGGGGAGTGTCCTGGCAGACAGATGGTGTAAATAGAAAAACTTGCTATAGCTGTTAGGCAATAATACACGTTAATTTATTTATTGCACTTACTTTGTGCCAAACATCATACTGGGAACTACGAATACAAAGAAGAGTAAGACCCAGTCCAATGAGAGATCTAAAAACCAAGTACACAGTCGCGTCATCATGTGGTGAATACTTCACAAAGAGATGTCCTGGACGAGAGATGCTGTTTGAGGAGACATCTGGCTGCCCTAGTCGCTGAGTAGATCTGACCTCAGTTTTCTGGAAGGGCTTTAGTTTGGGATTTAGGTGTGCACTCTGGAACTTAAAATGGAAGATATGATAGCTAGGTCAGGGGTCAGTCCTCAAGGAACCAGGTGGGAACTTGGTTAAAGGAGCACAAGAGAAGCCCAGTGACTAGTGTTAGTGTTCAGTTTCCTAGGGCTGTTGTAACAACGTACCAAAAACTGGGAGGCTTAAAATAACAGAAATGTATTGTCTCACAGTTAGAGAGGCTGAAAGTCCAAAGTCAAGGTTTTATCAGGGTTAGTTCCTTCAGAGGGCTGTGAGGGAGAATCTGCAGGCTTTTCCCAGCTTCAGGGGGGTTTGCTGGCATTCACTGGCTTGTAGATGAATCACTCCAGTCTCTGCCTTTACCTTCAAACGGTGTTCTCCCTGCATCTCTGTCCCTTCTTGCTGTGCATATTTGTCTCTGTGTCCAAATTTTCCCTTTTCATAAGGACACCAGTCATATTGGATTAGGAGCCACACTACTGACCTGATTTTAACTTGATTACCTCTTGTAAAGACCCTATTTCCAAATAAGATCACATTCCGAGGTACAGGAGGTTAGGATGTCGGCATATCTTTTCTCGCTAACATAATTAAACCCATAACAGTATCACATGCACAAAGTCAGTGGAACATTTTTAAAAAGGGTTAATAGAGAGCAATCACCCTGATTGACTGGTTTAGGATCCTTTCTGAGAAACAGTTATAGGACCGGAATCATAGGCTGGCAAGGCATAGGGCTGAAGATGAGGCTCAAAAGCCAAAGAGGGCAGGATGTTAAAATGTATCTAAATATCCTGGAGCCCTTTGTGAAAATGCTCTCAAAGCCCACAGGTTAATTTAGTCAGCCTGTGTTGTATAAATTTACTTTTGCCTTCTCTCAGATGTACTTAATTGTCTCCTTAAAGTACAAAATATATTTTATTTTCTTCTTTGGCTGCTGTGAATGATAAACCTGTAAAATGAGAACAGAAGGCCCTATACAAAGCTATGTATCTCCTGCATAGCGATTGTTCACTTATGAGGAAATCATTATGGTTCTGACTATGGCCATGTAGCCCCAGGTGAAGGGGAAATTACCCATACAATTAAATCAGACTTGAAAGTAAAACTAATCCTTTAGAATTAAAAAAATCTATTTTGTGATTGAAAGCATATGTATCAGATGAGCTTTGTAACTTTAGGTAATTTGCCTAATCTTCACTTTAATACATAAATAAATGTAATTTTATTATGAGAAAGAAGTGTGTGCATTATTGTAGGATAGATTGTAGATAACATGCTTGGAGAATCTAGTCAGTACACTTCGGCTCATAAAAACAAGTCTGCACAGGATGTGGGATGGACAAGGCAGCATAATCTTGTGGGGAGAGTACTAGTTTAGCAACATTATAACTGAATTCTTTTTCTACTCTGCCATGGACACTTATGCGGCTGTATTTTCTTATCAATGGACAAAGAACTTCAGGCTAATTGATCTCTTAGGTTCCTATCAGCTCTAAAATTGTGTACTTATATTAAAGTAAAAATGATAAATTCTTCCTTTAAGAAGAATGAATAATACAATCTTTGAGAAGTTTCTGTACTCAAGAATGCTTTTCTATTGAGTTCATCATTATCATATAAAGTGTGTAGATCATTTTGTCTTAGCACAGAATGGAAATTCGACAAATTGAAATTACAAAAAAAGAAAAAAGAAACAGAGATATACACTAACCAAGAGTACATCTGGCGTTTAGTGGTGGCTAAAGGATAATTTTTTTTAATGGTTTAAAATGAATATGTATCTTGCTCTTTCATAGAAAATGATGAATTGAAACATGGGTGTATATGAATTTGATGAAACTGTTTAAAATGTTGGCCTATTTAAAATTTATAGACCACTTCAGGGCTAATACCTCTCTCAACAGCAATGCCAGAAATCTGAGAAATTAATTAAAAGAAAAATCAGCAAAATCTATTACAGGTAGCTGTGCTCCCCAAACTGTTTTCTAATGCAAAGGTGCAGTTGTTACATGCTTATCTATCCAATTCCTTTTGCTTCAGACACTCAAGCTTAGTCTAGTCCAATAGCTCTGAAGTCAAGTATGAGGTTCCAGAGTTTCACTTAATTAAATTTTCTTGCTAACCATCAATTGAATAGAGTAGCCTATACAAATCAGTACTTTAAACTTTTGATGCCAAAACGTTTGAGTTTTGAGCTCAGAGCAGAGAGAACTGCAAAGGATTCTGACAACCTGGCCCCTAATGCCTGCTGCTTGGCCCCTGGCGCGTGTTTTGCCCGTTAGGAACTCAGGGTCAGGCGCACTCTGAGCTCTGATACACTTCAGAAAAGGACACAGAGCCCGCCTTGGGGGTTGCCGGGGCCGAGAGCTGTGAAAGCACAGAGCACGGCTGGCAGAGTACTGGAGAGAGAACATATGGGGAGGGCGAGATACGCGCTTCGGAGTTGAGCTGAGCCGAGTGTTCTGGCCAGGGAAAGGTCAGAGTCTGGGCAAGTGCAGGAACAGCAGGGCCATGCCAACTCAGATGCCAAACATCAGGGCCGTTCCAACTTGTGTATTCCATTTGTTTTTAATTATCAGCATGCCGAAGGGAATTTTGTTTTTTGTAAATAAGGATGACAAACAAATTAAGCTCTAGCAGGTGCAACAAGCTTATTTTGTCCTGAGCTAAAACTATCCTAGCTAAGATGTAACTTAACCAAACAGAGCTGGTGATGAGGAAGGTACTTTTTTCTTCTTTCATATGAAAACTTCTGTGAGTTCTAAGCAAAGAGATGCGTGAGCAAATGTAATTGTTGCAGCAAATTATTTTTGTTTTAGAGGGATTATTAAGGCAGTTATTAATGGTGGCACTATTTTGATAAAAGCAATTTCAAAGCTTAGTGTTTGAGCTCAGTCTTGCCAAAGTTTGAAGTTTCCATCCAAGAAGCTTCAGTGGCTCCCTGCCATGTTGAACAGCTCCCTAGAGCATGTGGTTCCAGCTGCTTCACTAAGCAGTATTATGGTACCATTTCTGAGGAGGATAATGAAATTCCAGCATACAGCACGGTGTCTGTAAATCAAAACTTAGACTGCGAGGAACCGGATTTTTCCCCAGGGTAACAGGAATAAGGCATTAATATGCTAATTTGAGCCTGAATTCAGACCCCTTGCTCTTTTGATTTTATATTAATTCTCCCATTTATACCCATGCACACGTCAACTGGAAAATCCTTTAGTGGAATGGACAACCAGCTGTCGGAGGTGGCTGAGGTCTGGTCCTTCACAGAGGCAGAGACACAGATTAGGTTTTCTCCTGGGGGTCTTGCCAATCAGGGTTTCAAAAGCACAGCTTATCTCATGCAAACTTCCTTTCCCCTAGAGAAACTTTAAAAGAGGCTTTGTTTTTGCCAAGATTTTCTTTTGCTTTTCAGCTTAATTAATAGTGATCCAAAGGAACCGAAATAAGCTATCTGTGGTCATGTGTGAGTGCTGATGTCCTACTCTTATTTTGTGAGATTTTTATATTGAACTTAGAAACTTAGAAAATCCAGAAGAACCATTGAATGTGGAAAGGAAAGATAATGTCTAGATGATCTATGATTTTTTTTTCTCTTCTGTTTCTCACTGGGTTTTAATTATTTAAGAAATTTTAACAAACTGTAAAATATTTAAATGATTGGAAGGAAGCAGTGCGTATTATATCCATACAAATCATCAGTAAATAGAATTGTACTAGAAGATGAAAATAGCTCTTCTTATAATATTTTAGAATTTCCCTTGTTCAAGAATATCTATTAAGAGTCCACTGTGAGTCAGACACCATGTGATGAGCCAGGATACAAAAATAAAATAATATGGCATAGCCCCTAAAGAGGGATCACCTTCTTGGGAGTCAGATTTATGAACAATTGCTGTATTATTATGTAATTGATAAGATAGAATTATGCACGTGGTGCAGTTGGCATATGGAATAAGTAGAGATCAACCAACCCTCTGCAGAGGAAGAGACATTTGAGCCAGGACTGAAAGGGTACATGGAACAGAGGAAATGTGGGTGTGGGAAATCTAAGTGAAGGCACAAGCAGACAGAGATGCAAAGGCATTAGGAGGGCATGTGGCATGTTTATGGAATTCCAAACATTTTGTTATAACTGGAATGTAAAGTTCAAGGGGAAATTCCTGCTAGGTAAGATTGGATTGATAAGCAAATGTCAGATCACTAAAACAATGAAATATTTTTATATTTGATATAGCACCTACCATGTGACAGATTATCATGCTAAGCAATGAGGGAGGTACTAACACTTGTATCAGATCAATGGTATGATCAGATTTTCATGTTAGAAAGGCGACTCTGAGACTCAGAAAAATCAAAATCTAAGTGTTCAAGACACTATTCAGGATATTAGTATAATAATATTTATAAGAATAATATACCCAAGAAGGACATCATAGTCCCACTTTTGAAATGGTCTCTTTCCCCTTTCTCCTTCCTACTCCCCTACTAGGTTAATTTCTTCTCATCTTTCACATCCTTAAATATGATGTCTACCAACGGACCTTCCCCAAGCACACAGACTAGATTAGGTCTCATTTTATACATTGATATGCTACCCTGAATATTTTCTTCACAGCAGTTATTCTAACTGCAGTTAACTACCTTTGGGA
Organism: Physeter macrocephalus; assembly: GCF_002837175.3. Taxonomy (NCBI): domain Eukaryota; kingdom Metazoa; phylum Chordata; class Mammalia; order Artiodactyla; family Physeteridae; genus Physeter; species Physeter macrocephalus. The sequence continues at coordinate 39,182,093 of NC_041223.1, forward strand.
TTATTTGTTTAGTATCCATCATCCATTAGCTTGTTGACATCATGATGATAGGGACGAAGTCTGTCTTGCCTAGTGAAGTCTTTAGCACATAGCTGGCTGGTGCTCTTTCTATATTTTCACGTAAATAAATGATAAGTAGGGAATGTAATATTGGATAGAAGAAGATGGGTAAAAGGAATTTTTAATAGGTAGGATTGCAAAAGCTTGGCAAATGGACAAAAATGAAAAATAAAAGATGAATCCTGGATGAGTCCCAAGTTTCTAGTTTGGATAATTGGAAGTGCCATTAATAAGAGTTATGACTGAATTATGGGGGAAGATTATAACTTAAATTTGAGCCCTACTATATTAATTAATTGAATCATAGCTCATACTGAATTAAATTTTGTTTTCTTTGAAAGGGTTTGGTGTCATCCTAGTTTCATTCCAGCATATTTTCGAAACCTATTTGCATGGAAATTTCCTGTAGAAGATTAACATATGCTATCTAGATTGAGTGTTCATTGCCTCAGGTTCAGAAGATTATCTCTGTATTTTTGTTTTCACAGTTTTGGTGTTCCTCCAGTATTGAGCTGGGCTTCTTTGGCAGATAGCATAATACATTTTAAAAATTTTCCAATTCATTAAATTGAAGTTAAAGATTTGGAAAAGTTGAGGGGTAGTCTTTGCAATCAGACCTGGTTTTGGTATGAGTTTGTCCTTGGTTACGAAATAAAAATATAAATTTAAAATATCTATAATTATTTTAACATTTAAACCTGTGTAAAACCTCATGCTAAAGAAAGCTTTCCAAAGGTAGTAGATAAGTTTTTGACATCAAAGACTGCCATGCAATCATCTCATCTTTTATTCTTTTATTTAAATGAAAAATATTGTCTGTTTCTTTCCAGTCACACACAAAGAGAAAGAAAAAGACAAAGAAAAAGGAAAACCTGAAAAGAAAGGTATGGAGTTATTCTTATTGCGGTTTTTACTCATTGGTCCGTCACCTTTTGACCATTTCTTCTTTATGTCCAAATTTAGACGACCATGAATTAATTTTTAAAAATTTTATTATGATAATTTTCCTTAGAATTGAATGTGAAAAGAACAATTTCTTGGTTGAAGGAAATAAAATACTCAAGACTCTCAAACTGTTACCAATTTACTTTCTGGAAATGTATCAGTTTTTCCCCTGGCAATTCTGAGATTGCTTTAGCCAACAATGAGGATATTATTTCAGAAAATAATTGCCAATTTGATAGGTAAGGAAGTGTACTTCATTACTTTAACTTGTATTCTGTGATTATATATTAGACTGGACTTAAAACTTTTTTAGTTTTTATTTGTTTACAATAAGCAATGCACACTCATTGTTTAACACACAAAGGTACCTTGCAAAAAGCTTTCTCCTGCCTTTCCCACACCCTCTGATCCCATTCCATCTACCCACACAGACACACAGTAAACTGCTTTTATGAGCTCTATGTGCATCTTTTCAGAAATTCATTATTCATTTAGAAGACAATATACATTATTGTCTCTCCCTATTTTTACGCAAAATTTAGTCCTATGTTCTGTCTTTATAATAATATACCCTAGAGATCTTTCCATATCAGTAAATAGATATTTCCCTCATTCTTTTTAAAAAGCTGCATAGTATTTAAATAGAGATATTTTCTTCCACTATTTTTTTTTTTTTGTGTGTGTGTTACGCGGGCCTCGCACTGCTGTGGCCTCTCCCACCGCGGAGCACAGGCTCCGGACGCGCAGGCTCAGCGGCCATGGCTCACGGGCCCAGCCCCTCCACGGCATGTGGGATCCTCCCAGACCGGGGCACGAACCCGCGTCCCCTGCATCGGCAGGGGGACTCTCAATCACTGCGCCACCAGGGAAGCCCCCACTATATCTTTTAATTGCTTGTTATTTGTAGATTGAGGGATCTGAATGTGATTTTTAGTGATACATATTTCTTGTATAACTCTTCACACTCACTGCTCATTTCTCCTGATGATACATGTATGTGTCATTTGGGTATACATCACTGATGTTACGTTTACAAATATATTTCTTATATAGTTAGTTTTGTAGTTATTGTAAGGGTTTCTGTCTGTGTGAATAAACGTGTGTGTGCATATGTGTGATATATGTATGTGTTTAAGTTCTTGAATTTTTATGGTGCTAGATATGTTGATATTTTCTTTTGGTATTTCTGCTCTTGAGTCTTCATCCAAGGATTAATTCAGTAATTACTAATATTCCTCAAGTTTAAAAAATTAGGTTCATATTTCACATTTAACTTTAATTCATCAAAAATCTATTTTAACATATGATGTAAAATAAAATTCTAACTTAATTTTTTTGCTCTTGTTTTAGAATGGATCACGTCTAGGATATTTAGGCTAAATTTCAGCTGATTTATATATCCACAATACACATAGCCTACTGAGAAATTTTATTTTGTGAAACATTCCACTTAGCTAGAATGTTTTACAATGCTTAGGAATCAGATGAGTTGAAACATGCTTCATTCTTCCTTATTCTAAACTCACATTTGAAAATTTGAATTAAATAGTTGTTCTTTTATTAATGTTTACATTGGGATAATATCCATGAATTTCAGTACAGCCATCTTCTTTGTTCTAGAAACAGGTGTCCATTTCCTACTTGCTATTGACTTACATAGAATTATTGGCATCAGGTTCTGTGTACTCTGACTAAATGAAATAATCTGATATTTCTTGTGATTTCTTTCCATCTTTACAGTGGCTAAATACTTTTCATTGAAAAATAATTGAGAATTTGTTGCCCCTAAATTATACATTTGAAGGAAATTTGTTCAAATTCAAAAGCAGAAACAAAACACTTGTGTCCTTTTATTTACTGTATACCAATTAAAGGAGTTTGCTTTTTATGAGATTAGTTATACTGTAGCCCAATGACCTTGAGTGAATTGTGCCCTCCTTCCGTGAATATTGTCCAAGCTGTTACTCATAACCCCAGATGGTAGTGGAGATGACTATGGGCCAGGCTGAGAGGTGGAAAGGCTGAAACCCTGGAGGGGAGGGAAACTGCTCTCTTGGTAACTCTGCAGCTGCCATGATCTCATGAACTTCAACTGGACATGGTGCCCTAAGCTTTCTATGAGGCTTGCATCATCTCTCCAAAATTCTGGGGAAACCATTCATAGACTGTATTTTAAAAGAATAATTATTTAAATACATATTTTAAGCACATCATTTTCCTTTTATAATACAAGTAAAACTGATTGACATTAATATTTGTATTATATAGTTAGAGAAATGAAAATAATTAGGGCTCCAATTTTTTACTCTAATAATTTGGCTCTTTCCTTAACCCAACTATTTTAATTAAAATCTCTTATCATTTAATTTTTCATAATTTCTTTAACTCTCATTATTATTCTCTAATAAATAGTATGTAAATGTTGAAATATGTATGGTGATTTGGGAAACTACTAAACCGCACAGTTTAATACATTTGAAATATGAGGATAACCTGCTCATGCTGTTGTACTTCTCAGAACTCCTTTACTTAAACCATTAAGAGACACAAGATTTTACTAGTCTATGTAAGTAAAATAGAAGTTGATAAAATAAATTTATATTGTTTTATAAACAATTATTGATTATTGTTATTAATCTATTACATAGACAACTAGAAGTTATAATGTTTCAGGTATCATGTCAAGTACCGTTCAGTTAAGAAGCTGCACTCAATCAGTAATCTTTGATGGTTACCTTATAACCCATTAGTGGTTCTCAACCATAGGTGCTTCCCTTAGGAAGTATTTGGAAAAATTTTGCTTGTTAAAATGTTATTGGAGTGACGGGCATTTGGTAAGTGGGGACCAGGGAAGCTAAGCATTTTTTCAGTGCATAAGACAATCCCTCATACTGAGAAATTGTTCCTCCCTAAAAGTCAATTGTGTCCTTGTTGAGACACAATGTTCTTGATCAAAGCTGTAGTCCTGATAGTTATTTCTTTTAATTGTAAGACAGTGCTTCCTCCTGATAAAATGATGTATCTTTCAACAAATTCTTATAAAATTACTCTGTTTGTCTTTCCTGAAAGCTATTATTCTAAAATTCTACTTAGAATGATAACTTTAAACAGGAGGGTGAGACTAGCTTTCAAAATGCTTTCTAAGTCTTAATGCCAAGTCTTTTAAATTAAGTTTTATACAGTTTTTATTAAATTAGTCATGTTTTATTCCTGAATTGGGCTCATTAATGTCATCAATCTTCAAACTAGCTTATGATTTTGGTGGCTATAATACTGAGGTAAAGAAAAGCTTGAAATCTATTAAGAGTGTGTACTAATATAAAATTTTCTGTTTAAGCAACTCACAAGGAAAAAATTGAGAAAAAAGAAAAACCAGAAACAAAGACAGTGGCAAAAGGTAAATTATACTTTTTACTTTAAAAGATTACATTTTGAGTAACAGGTAGCTGGATGATTGTAAGCATTCACCATTTCCTTTACATAAAATTTAATTTGGCCTTACATTTAAAATTTAATATCCAGAAGAATAATAAAACTGAATATTTAAAATAATAGAGCATCTCCAAATGTGAGAAGAAAATGAAGAGCTTTCCCATATGTGGGGGGCAGAATTTTGGTCCCCATTACCTTCATCCCTTGGTGGCATCCCCTTAGGTAAGTTACATTACATGGTAAAAGGAGTTTGCAGAAGTAGTTAAGGTGGATCTAAAATATGGAGATTATCCTGAATTATCCAGGGCTCAGTGTAATCTCACGAACCTTTAAAAACATAGAGATGTGGCAGAAGAGAAAGATTTGAAGTGTTAGAAGGACTTGGGCCCCCACTACTGGCTTGAAAATTGAGGGAGGTACATGGAAAGTGTGAGAAGGGAATGAATTCTGCCAACATGTTGAGTAAGTGCGGAAGCCAACTCTTCCCCAGAGTATCCAGTAAGAAATGCAGCCCTGCTGACAACTTGATTTTAGCACTGTGGACCCTAAGCAGAAAACCTATTTGAGCCACATTATGGCAAGACTTTTGAACCATGGAAACCAGAAGATATTAAATGGTTGCTGGGTTAAGCAGCTAAATTTGTGGTAGTTATTATAACAAGAGGAAACCAGTACAACATATCTGGTTTACAGTTTGGATCAGTATTACACCTTGAATTTAATTTTAGAACACTAAAATTAAGGATTTCTTTTTCCAAGAAGGATAATGCATCAACTTGATCAGTATTTTAAGTATTGAGGGCCTTAACTGTCTTTATAATACACCAAAGAAAAAATCAGTTAGAATATCAACGTAATGTTATAAACTTTGGAAGATTACATCAACTAGTTTTTATTCTAAGTTTGTCTGCAAATCGTTTGATGTTAGAAAAATACAAGTTCTGATAGTTCAGTCTTATCTACTAAATTCAAATTGCTTCCTCATATTTTATTTATATATATATTTTATTGAAGTATAGTTGATTTATAATATTGTATTAGTTTCGGATATACAGCAAAGCAATTCAGTTATAAATATATAAATATTTTTTTCTGATTATTTTCCATTATAGGTTATTATCAGATATTGACTATAGTTCCCTGTGCTATACTGTAAATCCTTGTTTATATAGTTTTTATAGAGAGAAGTATATCTATTAAATCCATACTCCTAATTTATCCCTCCCCAACTTCCCCTTTGGTAACTATAAGTTTGTTTTCTATGACTGAGTCTGTTTTCTGTTTTATAAATAAGTTCATTTGTATTATTTTTTAGATTCCATATATAAATGATGTCATACAATATTTGTCTTTTTAATATTTTTATGTTTTAATTTTAATTTAAAAATTTAATGTTTTTTAATAGAAGTATAGTTGATTTACAATATTATATTAGTTTCAGGTATACAACATAATGATTCAAAATTTTCATAGATTATATTCCATTTAAAATTATTATAAAATATTGGCTATATTCCTATATTGTATCCATGTACCTTATTTACTTTACACGTAATGGGTTGTACCTCTTACTCCCCTACTCCTGTCTTGCCCCTTCTCCCTTCACTCTCCCAACTGGTAACTACTAGTTTGTTCTCTATATCTGTGAGTGCCCCACGTTTTGTGTTTTTAATGTCATGTTTTACATCTTCATGCTTATACCTTAACCATTTATTGCAGTTATGGATGAATTTACTAGTTTTTTGTCTTTTAATCTTTGTACTAGCTTATTTAAGTGGTTGATCCACAGCCTTTACTATACATTTGCCTTTACTAATGGGATTTTTCTTTTCCTATAGATTATTATTTCTTGTAGCTTTTTCTTTTCCACTTAGAGAAGACCCTTCAACGTTTCTTTTAGGGACTGTTTAGTCTTGATGAACTATTTTAGTTTTTGCTTTTCTGAGAAGTTCTTTATCTTCCTTTAGTTGTAAATGATAATCTTGCTGGATAGAATATCCTAGGTTGTAGGTTTTTCACTTTCAGCACTTTAAATATATCAGGCCATTCTCTTCTGGCCTGCAAAGTTTCTGCAGAAAAATCATCTGGTAGCCTTATAGGGATTCCCTTGTACGACTCTTTGTTTTTTTCTTACTCTTTTAGAATTCTCTATCTCTAATATTTTCCATTTTAATTATGATATGTTTGGGTGTTCATATTCTTTGGGACCCTCTGTGCTTCCTGTACCTGGATATCTGTTTCCTTCTTCAGGTTCAGGAAGTTTTCAGCCATAATGTCCTCAAATACATTTTCGACCCCTTTCTCTCTTCTTCTGGGACCCCTATGATGTGAACACTGGGTTCAATGTTGTCTCAGAGGTCCCTTAAACTGTTCTCATTTTTAAAAATTGTTTTTCTTTTTGCTCTTCTGACTGGGTGATTTCCATTATTTTATTTTCCAGATCTCTTATGCATTCTTCTGTATTACCTAGTCAGCTGTTAATTCCTTCTAGTGTGTTTTTCATTTCAGTTATTATATTCTTCAGTTCTGATTGGTTCTTTTTTATATTTTCTAGTTCCTTGCTAAAATTATCATGGTGTTCATCTATTCTTTTCACTAATTCAGTTAGCATTCTTATTACTAATGCTTTGAACTCTTTATCTGGTAATATTTATCTCTGATTCATTTGATGTTTTTTCAGAGTTTTTTTCTTGTTCCTTCATTTAAAACAAATTCCTCTCTCTTCTCAGTTTTCTCAGCTATCTCTATGAAATTAGGTGAAACAGTAGCCTATCCCAGTCTTGAAGGGGTGTCTTTATGTGGGAGTGCCCCTATAGTCTGCATGTGCCAAGTGGCTTTGGTGGGAGGGCTGGATCTGACGCGAACATGAGTCTAATCTTCCCCCATGGTGTGCAGGCAGCTCTCACCATGGTAGGATGTGGAGCTGGAGATGGAGGGTCTAGGGCCACAGCCAGGTGTGAGCCTGGGCTTCTCCTCTGTTCAGAGGCTAGCACCGCCCTATCGGGGACTGGATCAGGTCCCAAGTTGCTGGAGGAGAAGCCCTGTTGTTTGGGACCAAGCTGGCTCTGTTCCCTCTAAGTGTGTGCTCTCCCTGCTCTGGGCATTGGCACCTTCAGCACAGAGCGGAGCAGTGCTGCAGCAAGAGGGGCTGGAGTGTGTACTCAGCATTATTCAGGGTGCAGGCTGGGGTGATCCCAGCACCCCAGTCAGAATTCTGGTCCACTCCCCATCTGCTGCCTCCATAAGTGCCAGGAATGACTGCTGTCACCCAATTAAGATGAGCCGGCTCTATCCTTAATAACCATGCACTCTCCTCAGCTGTGGCAGCCTTTGCCCTCAGGTAGAACTGCACCACAGAGCAAGCTTGGCTAGAGTGGGTGCTCAGCTTAGGCTGGGGCATGAGCTGGGGTAGTCGCTGGAAACCAGCTAGAATCCCAGACAGTTCAGTTTGCTTCCTCTGCTTTGTTTCAGGAGTAAGTGAGCATGTGTGTGCTCTTCCAGAGCAGAGTCTAGGTTTCTTACAGCCCTGCTGTCAGTCCCACTGGTTTTCAAACCATCTAAGGGGACTGATACTCCTGGTGTCGGACCCGAGGACTGCGGTGACTGATATGTGTTTCGAACTGCTCACTCCCCAGGGGGGAATCTGCAAGCCTAGTTAATCCTGCTCCTCTTCTGTGTCCCCTTCTAGAGGTACAGGTCACAACCTAATTGTTTCTCTTCCTGCCTGATTTTGTGTGTACCTTTCTTAGAGGCTTGGTTGTAAATAAGTCTCTCTGCCAGTCTCCAGTTTGTTTTCAGTGAGAATTGCTCCACATGTAGATGTACTTTTGATGTGTTCATGGGGCAGGTGAGCTCTGTGTCCTCCTACTTGGCCATTTTGTCTCCTGCTCCCTCCTCGTATTTTAAAATATAGGTTTTATGTGATCAGTATATTTTAGAAATCTAGTATATTTTCAAGGGTCTAAGCATGTAGATAAAAATTGGAATGTATTTTCAAAATTTAATCTCAGTAGTTGTGGCGCATGGGCTTAGTTGCTCTGTGGCATGTGGGATCTTCCCGGACCAGGGCTCGAACCCGTGTCCCCTGCATTGGCAGGCGGATTCTTAACCACTGCGCCACCAAGGAAGCCCAGTAGTGTATTAATTATTTCTTGATGTGTAAAAAATTACCACAAATTTAGTGGCTGAAATCACCACACATATATTATCTCACAGTTTCTGTGGGCCAAGAATCTGGACATGGCTCAGCTCAGTCTTCTGCTTTACCATATCTCACAAAACTGAGAACAATGTGTTAGACAGGGCTGCAGTCCCATCTGAAGTCTCAGCTGGGGAAGGACTATTTCCAAGTTCGTTTAAATCACTGTTGGCAAGATTCAGTTCCTCAAGGCCTGTTGCATGAGAGTCTCAGTTCTTCCTGGCTTTTGGCAGGAGGCCATCCTCATTTCTTGCCACATGAGTCTCACCAATATTGCTGGCTTCATCAAACCCAGCAAGAGCGAGTCACCTAGCAAGAGAGCAAATTAGCTAGCAAGACAGAAATATCAATCTTATGTAAAGCAATCATGGAAGCCACATACTGTGGGTTAGCAGCAAATTCATAAGCCAGCCCATATTCAAGGGGAGAGGATTATACAAGGGTATGAATACCAGAAGATGGGAATCGTTAAGGGCCATCATGAGTCATCCCGGCCTGCTGAAAATCACAAATAGTTTAATAAGAATATAAGTGAGATGGGCTTCCCTGGTGGCGCAGTGGTTGAGGGTCCGCCTGCCGATGCAGGGGGCACGGTTCGTGCCCCGGTCCGGGAAGATCCCACATGCCGCGGAGCGGCTAGGCCTGTGAGCCATGGCCGCTGAGGTTGCGCGTCCAGAGCCTGTGCTCTGCAACGGGAGAGGCCACAACAGTGAGAGGCCCGCGTACCGAAAAAAAAAAAAAAAAAGAATATAAGTGAGAGAGGGAGAGAGAGAGAGAGAGAGAGAGAGAGAGAGAAAGTTAAGTAATTGGTAGTTTCTTAATGAATGAGAGTTGAAATGGGTTATTTCCTAACTCCCAAAATTAAGTGAGAGAGGGAGAGAGAGAGAGAGAGAGAGAGAGAGAAAGTTAAGTAATTGGTAGTTTCTTAATGAATGAGAGTTGAAATGGGTTATTTCCTAACTCCCAAAATGTATAGTATGTTAGTATGTTTATTGGGTAATGCGGTTTCCCTACCTTAAGACATTTTGATTCTGGTTCAGATGCTAACAGTTATTACTAATTCCAAAGTTGGATCAAATATGCTGATGTCATTCTTTTGGTTAGACCATTTGTTTTCCATTTGATAAAAGTCATAAATTAAGTGTCTTCCTAAACTGAGCTGGGTGATTTGAGCATGACAATTCTTTTTGCTTTTTTGTTCCTAAATGAACTCCTAAGTGCAAATGTCACTTAAATTCTTTCTGAGAAAAATCAGGAAAAGTATTTGGCACAAAATTTAAGAACAACTGCCCAGTTTGATAAAAATAAATATAAGTTGGGTGTTGCTTTAATTTTATGGTGTTTTCCACATTATATCTACATATTGTTGAGTTCTCACCCATTTTTGTTTTAATGTGAGGCAACATTATCTGTTTCAAAGATGAAGATCACTAAAAATGTCTAAAATAGATAGAGAAAATTTTGTTATTTTTATACTTAAAACCACTGATAAAAATGAATTTGTTTTTTAAAAAAAAGAATTTGTTTTAGATGTAGTCTTGTGTTTAAGAAAATTACCTTTTCTCATTTATAAATTATAATGACACTAAAAGTAGATCTTAATTTCACATATCTTTAATTTCATATTACAAAGCTAAGGTTAAATCAACTGCTACCTACAAGAAGTGGGTAGGTGCCATTTAGGGTAACCAAAATAATAATTTCACACATAAAAAGTATAAGCAAAAAAACAGTTGGCAAATTTTCCATGTTGTTTCAAGCCCATTTCTAAACACATATTTACATATGTAATCTATATGTCAGTATGTTGTACACATGATCTGAATATAGTGAAACATTTACTGTTTTCTCTTCTTGATCAAAATTGTTCATTCATAAACATTTATTCTTTGTTTTCTCTGAAAAAAGCACTGTGCTAGACATTATGTTGCTACAAAAATGAATAATATAGTTCCTATCCTCAAGTTGCTCTCAGTATGGTAGGGAAGACAGATATGTGAACATCCATCTGTAATACAAGATAAATAGTAGGGAATAACGTGTACCTAAAAAAAAGTTGAGACATTTAATCTTGGGTGAAGAAATGATTAATTCCAATGGCAGAGTCATTTGCTGCATATGAATTGAGCACAAAGGGATTTAATATGTGTGTAAAATATGAAAAACATAGACAATATAGCTTGGTAATATTTGACATGTGGCAAATACATGAGATATTTTTTAAAAAAGAAAGTAGTCTATTGGAGGAAGAAACTTTTGGAAAGATGCTATGAGAGGAGAAATGATGAAGCCAGATATCACAGGGTTTTGTGGTTTTGTTTTGTTTTCATTTTTTTTTAATTGGGTATCACAAGCTTTTAGTCAACTCTCCTCAGATAGGAGCATTGTCCCGCCAATCTTCAGAGCACTGGCAGCAGGTTCTGAGCCTAGGTCATGCTAGGCTCTCTGGAGGGGTTTTTTAGGTGAACATATGTGGATTGTATGACTCTGAGGTGCTGCTGGCCTTCTCAGAGGAACTTTCTCTCCAAGCAGAAATGAACAAATGTTTTGGTGTGGGGTCCTGGAATGATGTTGATTTAGTCATTTGCACAAAGCTGATGGTTTCAGTCACAGAAATGTATGTGTCTGCTGTAGGAAGGAGCAGAAAGCAGTAAAGGAAACTTAGAAAAGGTTTAAAGGGAGTAGAAGAAAATCCCCAGTTGATTGTAGTCACAGAAGCCACAACGATGTTGGAAGTTTGTGGAGTAATTGGGTGATTCTTCTATGAGAGTTTTATGGTCAGTAACTTTGGGAAACGGTGGGTAGCATAATCTCCCTCCTTGAAGATTCTTAATGCACTTTAGCTTTGAGAAATTCCATAGTAAAAAAACCAGTTTAGCTTAAGTGTTTCCCAATTTATTTTGATAGAAATATCCCCTACCCCTAACACAGCATCAAGATTTCCCTGCGAAGTTTAACAGTGCTTTGGGAGGTGTTAGTCCATTCAGTTAAATGTAGTACCACAGGTGATATTGTGCTTTCACAAGCATCAAGCATTAGCATTTTCATTCTTCTCTTTGCAGTACTTCATAATATTATCTTGTCTTCGTCTCAAATCCTAGCTTAGTGTACTAAAGTCAAGAGACTTGATTATAATATTTTCATCAAATTCTTCAACATGAGTCACAATAAAGGCTACCCATTACATGGGCAAATGACGTTAGAGGGTCCAACACTATAGTAGACTTACTATGAAGTCTAGTGATTATGCATGATCCCATAGAATAAATAATGTCCAATATGCAACCTCTATTATAAACACTTTCCACAAATATGTACTATATTATTATTGCTTTTTTAAAATAATTGAAAGATTCACAGACTGATTAGTTCACATTCCCAGTTCCCTTCCCCCCAATACATGTAATAATATCAGAATAAGAATATGAATGTATAGAATATATGTATATGTATCATAATTCATATATATTCACATATATGCTAATTTATAGCACTTTCTGTTTTCTAGGATATATTTAAGGGCCTTAAAAGTCACCTGAATTATTATTTTTCAATTAAGATAAGCAGGAGCCAACATCTTAATTTTGCTCTTTCCATCTCTTTAAAGTCACATCATTAGAGACTGAATGTCTGAGTTATCCCTTAATGGATTTTATTGTTTTGTTTCTATTAGTCATTACCAGTGCAAATAATTTACATTTGCCTTCGTAATAGTTACCTTTAAAAAATATTGTGTTGACAATTCAGTTTCTTGAATGACTTTTAAGATACTTCAGTTGTGGACAAAAATGATCATATCGTGGGGCTTCCCTGGTGGCGCAGTGGTTGCGCGTCCGCCTGCCGATGCAGGGGAACCGGGTTCGCGCCCCGGTCTGGGAGGATCCCACATGCCGCGGAGCGGCTGGGCCCGTGAGCCATGGCCGCTGAGCCTGCGCGTCCGGAGCCTGTGCTCCGCAACGGGAGAAGCCACAACAGAGGGAGGCCCGCATACCACAAAAAAAAAAAAAAAAAAAAAAAAAAAAAAAAAATGATCATATCGTTTTAAAAGGTCTCTTATTGGGCTCTTTGGTATGGACATGGCTTTTCACTGAACATGTCTATATATATACTTCCCTCCAGAATCCAAATGATTCCTTGTTGATATACTTAGTTCCTGACTACCTAAAAAGTAATGTTTTCATGTACAAATTAAGAAAGAGTCCAACTTTCAAGTTAGTTAAATTTTTTTAGTAATCTAACATGCCACTTCATAAACTATATAAAAATCAAATGATAGTCACAAGTATTTATGTCAGTGACACAATTTTTTTGTTTTTCTGTTCTCTTTCTTTTAAAAGTGTTCTTAACAACCAATGAAAGATGAAATGCTGCATTGGTTAAATATATATATATATATATATATATATATATAAAATTCAACTTTTCTTTAACTCCATACAGAAGAGAAGAAAGCTAAGACTAGAGAAAAGACTGAAGAAAAGATTAAAAAGGAAGTGAAAGGTGCGAAACAGGAGAAGGTGAGGCAAACAGCTGCAAAAGTAAAAGAAGCACAGAAAACATCACCTAAACCCAAAGAGAAGGACAAGAAAGATGTTGCAGTGGTGTCCAAGCATGAACAGAAAGGTAAACATTCAGAGGAGGTGGCCAGAGGTTCTAAGAGAGTATTGGGCAAGAAGCAGATGCAGTGAAGTTAAAAACTGAAAAAAGACCAAGATCAGACTTTACATGGGAGTAAAAGACTTGTATAAGTGAATATACCTGAAAGGAAATACAATAATTTGGGAATTAAAATTTATTTATAGAAATACTAAACTGTGCGCACGTATCTAAAGATGCATTTTGAAGCATTTTTAGAAGAGGATTTGAGTTAGTATCTGAAGTTATTTAAAGGACACATACTCTTTGTCCTTTGTGTACTCTGAAGAACAGCAATACAGGAAACTGACAATTCTCAAGGAGTTTATTAAGGGGTGTATGTTCAAATCATATAGAATAAGTATCATAAAAAGTATCCATACATTCCTGTAGCTCTGCAAGAGCATATAATTTAGAATATACATTGAATTATTAAATCCAGTTTGTCCAATGACTAAATTTATCACCTTGGAAAGCTCTGTATCTTACATATTGTGCTGCTTTTCAATAAGAGTGATGTCAAACTTAACATCCGTACTTCACAGAAATAGAGCATTTACATGGAGGTGGAATGTAAACCTGATATTCTTTAAAGAAAGGTGCTTGTAAGCATAAAAGGGTGGAGTTTTAAGAGGTCAGCTGAGGGCTGTATTGTCACACGTCTCCGGCCCTTGTTGAATCTTTCCTTCCCTAAATCCACTCCTGGTTCCAAGTTGCTACACAGTCCTGAGCTTCCCCACACAGAACGTGGGATCTGCTCTGTATAGACTATTCCTATAAATGTTTTTTAGGGGTTTTGCAAAATAAAATTTGTCCTTATTCTTAGAGTTTTAATAATTTTATTTGAGGGCTAAAATTAAGGAATTGTTTCCATAAGATTTACATTAAAGAAGTTAAAAATATTGTTACTGAGTAAGCTATTTGGACAGTGAAACTGATAATTTTCCCCACTATAAGGTACAAACAAAATATGAAATTTGCAATCTATACTCTTTTTGTTTAAGATTCTACATACAGGTGAAATTATATGATATTTGTCTTTGCAATCCATTCTTGCACATTATTTTTGAATCATTTTTTCCCCTGAATTCACAAGTAATATTTGGAAACGTTTATTTATATGAGGGAAAAGGTGTATTTTTTGAAAATGTATTTTAAAAAGGAAAAGAAGGAAGGAAAGAAGAAAGGAAGGGATTTTTTTTGTAGTAGTCCACAACAGTTTTAATTTAAGTCATTTTCTTCTATTTTAGAGTAATACTGATATTTAAAGCATATGAGTGGAATTAAATCTTTGGAGCCCAAAAACCTTTCTTCAATTTTAAAGATGATTATATTGCCTTGAATCAATTAAAAATATTAATTATCATCTCTAACAAAGCTGTATGTTATTTATGCAATAATTTGGGTAGGAAAATATAGTAAATAAAGAGAAAATATTTTGAATGGACTATTTTATTGTGATAGAAGACAGGAAAATTAATCTTCTGATTCACTTATATGCTTATTTAAAATTACTATCAAGATCCTAAAATACTTTTCATTTTATTTTATATTTTTATATTTTTATTTTTTTGCGGTACGCAGGCCTCTCACTGTCGTGGCCTCTCCCGTTGCGGAGCACAGGCTCCGGATGCGCAGGCTCAGCGGCCATGGCTCATGGGCCCAGCCGCTCCGGGGCACAAACCCGTGTCCCCTGCATCAGCAGGGGGACTCTCAACCACTGCGCCACCAGGGAAGCCCCTACTTTGCATTTTAGATTGCCTTTTAAAAAAGAAAATAATCACATGAAACCAGATTAAACGTACCAAGCATATTTTTATTTTTTGTCCATAAATACAGTATGTAAAAATTCATTCCAGTTATATATGGGAGTACCAAAATACTTATCTAGCAACTAGGAATATGAGTACACTTTTGGATGTTCATTTTTAGTAACTTAGTTATTTGGGGGCCATGTTTTATTGATGAAGACACGTCACTAAAATATTTCCAAATAATATGTATTTTCTGGGTCACATATACTATATTTTATTCCTATCAGTAATCAGTATTGAAGATAGCATTATATTACCTTTCCATTTTCAATCTACTGTTTTCATTTTCATATCAAGAGCTATTTATCTATTAAAAGACATTCAGATATCAGAGTTAAATAAAAGCACAAATGTGATTTTATCAGCTAAACAAATGCATTTGCTAAATTAAGGCTCTCTATTGAGAAGATCTACCATCAATTAGATAAATGTATTATTAGGTAAATAATGAAAATGTTACCTCATATAGCTGATCAGACACATAAATATGTCATTAAAAAAAATTTAAGCTATAATTTAACACCCTTTGTTTATAAAAAACCTAATCGCATTATAGTTTTAACTCAAACATGATAAAGACATAGTACTTTCTAAATAATCTACTTGTGAGGTGACTTTGATTTTGAGACTCTTGTATTGATGATTTAGTAAAATTGTTGAATTGGCTCTCCTTTAGGCAAGGGATTATTTATTTGCTTAGCTTAAGGTAGATCTAATGAATTTGACATTCTTTTCCTATAGATTTCTAATAGTTCTTCTTAAATAAACAGCTTCTATAGCTTCTTTTATTCACTGGACACAGATTTTTACATGCAGCAATACACTTATTGGCAATTATTTTATTATATAGTATACCTGCATATACATTCATATATGGTTATTTTTAACATTGTATATATAAACACTATTTCTACTAAAGCATCAGGAATAAGATTCATATATTTGTACGTGCCTACTGTAAACTTAAACACACTCTTATATATTACATAATCTGGTTTTTATGGACCATTCTTAATCTGTTTAAAGTAGGGTAAGAAGGGTCAGCACGATCAAGCATTGCTCTCTGATTTTCTGATGGTCTATGGCAAATTTGTGGGGAAGGAAAAAATCAAACCTCCCCACTGCTATGCTCATTCTTTCTTTTCTTCCTTCTTATTTTTTTTAACAACTGTTTGTGGCAAGCAGAGAAATTGTAGCTAATGTGAATCTGCCATAGAGCACCAGACCACATATGCCCCATTCTCATTAGAGGTTTTTTAAAATTTATTTTCTGTTAACATTCTACACCCTGAATGCATTTTCTCTCAGCTGCTACTCCACAGGGAATACCAATAAGGCAGCAGCTGAATGACATCCATCACTGCTTCCTGAGGATCAGGAAGGGGAGAGATGGACAGCATGTGGTATTCCTAGAAAGATGTTCATTCGGGGGAAAAATACTAAGAAATGCTGACGAGATATGAAATTACCTTATGTGAATTATTGTCACATAACAATGAAAGAATGATAGAACTGTTCAGATTTTCTTTAGGAAAAAAATGTCCTGTTTGAATATTTGAGTTGGATTTAAAGAAGCATTTATTTAAAATGAATTTTCCAAAATCAGGAAGACTTGGTTTTGCTTTATCCTTAGACAGGTGAAGCAGACACACTGGGGACTGCCCAACACATACCTGCCTATAGTTCTTACACATTGTTAAGGTCAGCACACAAGATGGAAATGGGCATCCTAATTTAAAATATTTAAAAATTCTTAACTTTGGGAATTCCCCGGTGGTCCAGTGGTTAGGACTCCATGCTTCTACTGCAAGAGGCACAGGTACTATCCCTGGTGGGGGAATTAAGATCCTGCATGCCTGTGGTGCAGCCAAAAAAAAAAAAAAAAAAAAAAAAAAGAAAAAAAGAAAATTCTTAACTTTAAATATTGTAAAAATACTCTCTATCTTCCTATTGATATGTTGGTGCCATTAGAATGCAACTTCACAGCATTATTTAAATATAAAAGAAACCTCCTACGTAGTGTAACTCAATTTTCTAGATTAAAAATATTAACCTTCTTTGAGTTCATAGAGATTTTCTTTTTTAAATTGGAAACTTGAAGGACTACTGGTGCATTAATTAAACAAATGACTTTGGATCCAGAAAATATTGGTATAAGAAATATAAGCATTTTACTTTGGTAATAATTTGGTAATAGCATCATTACACTCAGCATTCAAAGAAGAATCTCTGAAGCATGAAGATTTTAATTAATTCAATAAACTATTCCACATATTATGTATATAAACATTCTATCACAACTTGGGGCAGAGCACAATATTTCATTTTGGGGGATAGTCCAAACCCTTCAAATTTCAAGAAGTCCCTGCATTCTAAACTTCTAAGGTACCTACTTTCTCCATTGCTGTTGCTGAGGGCTATGGTACCACTAGAAACGTTGTGAGAAAAGAAATTTTGAGCAATTTTAGATCAATGATTCTGAAAGTGCGGTCTAATCTGATTCCTCTGGGGAGTTGGTCAAAAATGCATATTCCTAGGGTCCAGACCCATTGAATTGTAATTTTTTTGCATGACTAGGCAAAAAAAATCTGCATTTTAACAAATTCCTCATCTTTTTGATATTTAAATTGCCCTTGAGAACTACTTCTAGAGTTGTAGGAAGGGCACATCTAAAACAATCAGTCACATTAACTACTGAAACAAAGGGGAAGGCCTGCTGATTTTAGGAAGTCCTCCTTGCCCAACCTCAAGTTTGCCATTTAAGGGAAATGCAGTTTTTCATCTTAGAGTCAAATGGCTCATTCTACAATTTTTCTAAGGAAAAGGATTATGCCCAGAAAAGAGAAAATACTCCCTAACTTAATCTTCTCTCCTGTATCATAGGATTCCCAGGTCCTGGGATCAGAAACCCCTGTTATAACTGCCAGTACATTGAGGAGCAAATAAATTCTTGGGCTGATCTGAGAGCTAACTCCCTCCCACCCCCCACCTCACACGTGGGAAAGTGTGACCCAACTCAACAATCAAAATCCATGCAAAGTTTTGAAACTTTATGAGTTTTGGCCTACTCATTTAGGTACTAATGAAAAGAATTATATTTTTACATCTTCTGCAATAAGTACATTTTTTTCAAAGGTGGAGTCTCATTTTAAAATGGATTACTCTAAAAATACTGTAAATACTCTAAAAACAATGAGGTTTACAAAAATCCTTGTGTGTGTATTTATATAGTAACAGGTTTCATTATTTCATAGGTTTGATATACATAATTTAAAGCACTTAAGGGTATATCATGTTGTATAAATTCAATAAACTCTCTTGATCCTAAAGCTAGAAAAAAAGAAAATTCTTAACTTTAAATATTGTAAAAATACTCTCTATCTTCCTATTGATATGTTGGTGCCATTAGAATGCAACTTCACAGCATTATTTAAATATAAAAGAAACCTCCTACGTAGTGTAACTCAATTTTCTAGATTAAAAATATTAACCTTCTTTGAGTTCATAGAGATTTTCTTTTTTAAATTGGAAACTTGAAGGACTACTGGTGCATTAATTAAACAAATGACTTTGGATCCAGAAAATATTGGTATAAGAAATATAAGCATTTTACTTTGGTAATAATTTGGTAATAGCATCATTACACTCAGCATTCAAAGAAGAATCTCTGAAGCATGAAGATTTTAATTAATTCAATAAACTATTCCACATATTATGTATATAAACATTCTATCACAACTTGGGGCAGAGCACAATATTTCATTTTGGGGGATAGTCCAAACCCTTCAAATTTCAAGAAGTCCCTGCATTCTAAACTTCTAAGGTACCTACTTTCTCCATTGCTGTTGCTGAGGGCTATGGTACCACTAGAAACGTTGTGAGAAAAGAAATTTTGAGCAATTTTAGATCAATGATTCTGAAAGTGCGGTCTAATCTGATTCCTCTGGGGAGTTGGTCAAAAATGCATATTCCTAGGGTCCAGACCCATTGAATTGTAATTTTTTTGCATGACTAGGCAAAAAAAATCTGCATTTTAACAAATTCCTCATCTTTTTGATATTTAAATTGCCCTTGAGAACTACTTCTAGAGTTGTAGGAAGGGCACATCTAAAACAATCAGTCACATTAACTACTGAAACAAAGGGGAAGGCCTGCTGATTTTAGGAAGTCCTCCTTGCCCAACCTCAAGTTTGCCATTTAAGGGAAATGCAGTTTTTCATCTTAGAGTCAAATGGCTCATTCTACAATTTTTCTAAGGAAAAGGGTTATGCCCAGAAAAGAGAAAATACTCCCTACCTTAATCTTCTCTCCTGTATCATAGGATTCCCAGGTCCTGGGATCAGAAACCCCTGTTATAACTGCCAGTACATTGAGGAGCAAATAAATTCTTGGGCTGATCTGAGAGCTAACTCCCTCCCACCCCCCACCTCACACGTGGGAAAGTGTGACCCAACTCAACAATCAAAATCCATGCAAAGTTTTGAAACTTTATGAGTTTTGGCCTACTCATTTAGGTACTAATGAAAAGAATTATATTTTTACATCTTCTGCAATAAGTACATTTTTTTCAAAGGTGGAGTCTCATTATAAAATGGATTACTCTAAAAATACTGTAAATACTCTAAAAACAATGAGGTTTACAAAAATCCTTGTGTGTGTATTTATATAGTAACAGGTTTCATTATTTCATAGGTTTGATATACATAATTTAAAGCACTTAAGGGTATATCATGTTGTATAAATTCAATAAACTCTCTTGATCCTAAAGCTGCCTTTGGATTTATTGAATTAATAAGATGGCTATTTAGAAACATTAAACTGTAAATCATTTTGAACAAGATTCATTTAATAATCTGCAAGCTTTAAAGAAGATACGGTAAAGCTTATAGAATGATTCATCAACTGAAATTTGGATTGGAATGACCTCGGCAGAATCTAAAGTTATATGAAAATTTAAAGTTCAGTGCAATGTCTTTAATTTAGAAGGAAATGAAAAAACGAACTCCTGAAATAATTTTTGACAAAGTCTGCCTCAAAAGCTCAAATCCTATGCTGTTTCTCTTTTTTTTTTTTTTTTTTTTTTTACTTTTTCCATGGACCATATACTAATCAATATCATAAGATGATCTTCTAATAAAGATTACCCAATCAACTACCTTAAGAATGATGTTATTTAGTGCTGTAAGTCTGTTCTTCTGGATTTCCTCTTCTAATTGAAGAGAATCTCCACGTAGAAGACCCCTGACAGGTTGCAAAGGGGTTAGCCCTCCTGCTTGCCTTTTCAAAAAACATTCTGTGGCTTCATTTAAACAATGAGGTGAAGGGTTGGGAGTGAATATTTGGTAAAACATTCCAAGTTGGAAACAATTTCCTCTTGTGAAACTTCTGTTTCATTAGTGGAAGTATATATACAGACAATGAGAAAAATTGCTTAAATATGATGACTAATAATAAATTTGATGAAAAAGGTTTTGATTTTAAAAAACAACCACTATAATATTACTCTGAACTAGTCTGTTTCAATTTTTAAGGTTATTCTTTTTGTATGGAAACTTAAGTTTATTATTTTCCCCGTGTTTTCATATATGTGCAAATTATTCCTTCACAGAAAATATTGTAGTAATTAAAATAGAATTATGCTACTTTGTTTTGTTAAGCCATCTTTCCCTAGGAAAAAAGAAAGGTGTCAATGACATTTTTTTCACTGCTTTTTTTCTTTCTACTTTTGTCAGATCAGTATGCATTCTGTCGATATATGATTGACATATTTGTCCATGGGGATTTAAAACCAGGTATTCAAACAGTCCTTGTATTTGTCTGTTTTAATAGTCTGTTTCTAAGGTTGTCTGTTTTTTATGTACTAAACTGTTATGCTCATTTTTAAAAAACATTGCATAATGCATGTGCAGATCTAGAATAAAACCAGTGAAAACCAGAATTAATAACTGGCATTAGGGCCTTTAGTATTACTTGCTACGACTGCATGGCCTGTTGCAAATGAAGTCGGTTGAAAGCAAAAAAGTGCTAATATCTTTATATACAAAAAATGCTAATATCTTTAATAATATCTTCGAGTGAAGAGGTGAATCATCTTATTTTATTCTTGGTAAACTTAGAATAAAAGACATGTGACAATGAAAGCATTCTTCTTTTTTTGGTAGTGAACACAATTCATATTAAAATCCATCATATTTCAAATATTTAATCTTTTTTTATTTTCTCGCTTGCATATGATCTTGGGTTAACCACTCCAGAGAACTACTATTGATGGAGATAGTCAACCTTGGAGTTAATAGTCAACACAGTGGGGAAGTATTTTTACTTAAAGGAATTTTCTCTATCATCTCTCCTGTCTTAAAATGGTGCCCAGAGTGTAACAGGGGATTCTTTACTAACATCTTAATTAAGAATTAATTTGATAGCTTGTACTCTGCCTTTTTCAGAATTAAACACTGATAGTCTATGTTCATGTTTGGGGAAACATTTCTAGGAGGATGGTATTGTTAAGGTAGGAACTAATTTACATTAGAATAATTGAAGCTGATTGTTTAAAGCAAACTATATTTTGTTTTCTTAACTATTTTTATGGAAATCGTTCTAAAATGTACAATTACAATTCATACATATAATGGCAAACGGGCATGTTACATCTAAAATATATATATGAGACATATAGGTTCTGGAAAATTAGAAGATCGTGAGAACTTTGGCTCTCAGGAAAACTTAATTTTAGTAACTTATTCAAGTTAGTTTCCTCCTCCTCCTCCACTTCTTTTTTTATTTTCTTATCCTTCTTTTTTAACTTTTTTATTGGGTTAGAAACTGAAATGAGGAGAAAAACACTGAAAAATAAAATTACTCATTTGGTAGACATGATTAATGTTAACGTATGTGTATAGTATCATAATAAAATTAGATGGAAGCATTGAGGAAGGTAGTTTAATATAGTGAAAGGAGAGGGCTTTGGACACAAATACAGATATAATTCTTGACCCCATCCCTTTCTAGCATTGGACCTTCAGCAAATCATTGAACTCCATCTGATCTTCAGCGTTCATACATTGGGATTACAGTAATAAACTTACAAAGTTGTTGATAAAGCATCTAATAGATGCACAACAAAGTGCTATTATAGCTTTATTCTCTAATTCATGTATTTCACCACAGCCCGTCTGGGCGAGCATCCCACATAAAGTGAACGTATCAACATTGACAAGTCCCTATCTCTATATACCATTAACTCAGTTTTAGGTAGCAGGTTGTTGCCCATTTTGTTCAGCTGTGATGGTTTAAGAAATTCATACTCTACACATATTTTGCCTTTTTAAGAGACCAAATCTTGAAGATATCAATTAACTATTTACTTACACACAAGATGAATCTATGTTCTTGATGAGCATGAGTTTTTAAATTCCATCATCTGAAGAAAATAATGTGTTCTTTGTTCCACTTAAATTATTCATAGTAGCTACTAATTGATTATACAATACAATTTCTAAGAGAATCACAGGGCCCAGATAACCATGCATTATCACAGGCAGTGAGGGATGTTCACAGTTTTGGAGTCACAATGCCATTCGTTTCTTTCTGAAAATTCAACAATGGATTAAGGTCAGAAGGACCAGAAAAAACACCTCTGCATGAGTTAAGGAGAATTTTGCTATTGTTGGGGAGGAAGGAAACTTTCCTTTACCCTGCTAGGTTCTTCTAGCTACTATAAGAATTGAATTGACATGAGGGAGCTTAACAGGAGAAAATCAAATTATTTCATAAGCATAGGAACCCTACATGAGAGGGTCAGAGACAGAAAGGTACAATGAGGTATACATTGCTATCCTGAACTAAGAAATGGGATAGGGGCCCGAGGCTCTCAAGGGCAGGAGCGTAATTCACAGGACAATTTTAAAAGGAGCAGATATTGGTCAATTAGATGTTTGCCCTGCCATACAGATGGGGCCACTTACATAAAGTTCTGGTAATAACTTTTTTTTTCTGGGAAAAATCCCCAGTTTAAGTCCTTGTAGGTAGTTAAGGGAGGGGAAGTAGTTTCTCTTGAACCTGTAGTATCTCTGTTGCCCTAGCTCAAAATAATCCATGTGCCAAAGTGGAACATCTTGGAGAGGTCTGTTCTGAACCCCCAGGTTCCCTCCTTTGGAACTTCCCCAAGAAGTTTCACAGTTCAGAATTTGAGTTGGTAGATTGCTCTATCTCATTGAACCAGTCTCTTGGTCCTGAGAATAGGTCATCTCAGTGAAACAGTGTGTCTCATTTCATGAGGCTCCTAATGTTAGGCCTATTGTGAAAGCAATCAGATATTTAATAAGAGACAAGCATATAGAAACAAAAGAAAAATAATAGTTGTGATTGGAATAGACTATCGGCCCAGTTTCTGAATGCAAGCAGTTGAGAAAGTTTCTAGGCATCCAACTTGAAGCATCTTCAGATGGAGTGGGGGCAGGCAGTGACAATCTGATAGATTTTTTCAGGTTTGCAGTTTGAATATGTCTAGCGATCTTTCTGACTGGCCATAGTAACAGGCATGAAGATTGTCAGTGCATGAGCTGTTATGGTGATTTCTGTGAAGTTTATATCAAGTTGTCCAGCTTTAGTTTGCATGGCTTTGGGAAAAGGGCAGTTTTAGTTCTCAATGATTCCAAATCAAAAGGGTGGGAGAAAAATTGGAAACCTTAGTTTGGAGAATTGTAGCCAAATATTGGTGAAAACTAGAAGAATTCAGGAGCAGTCAAGTTTACAGGTAGAAAACAAAACTTTAAAAGACAATGGACAGCAATAGAATCTAATAACCACAAAAGTGTGTCACTGAAACATTATTTTCCTCTCTAAAAATCACCCTCATATCTATCAAATATAGACAAATTAAGACTAATCTGTTTGCAAAATAAGTCTAGTTTCAATAAACTTGGTCTGATTATTCACATAAGTACAGTAAGAATAGTGAGTGGTCATATAGACTCTTTTAAACTGCTTTGTTGGAACTTTTCATGAGTAATCTCTAGATTGAACTTTTAAAGGCCTCTTGAAGCCAGGACAGTCAAGCCAGGAAATTGTCATCAGCCTTCACCTGAAATCAAATATAGATTTGGGTGAACTCCTCTCTTCTCGAGGTCCCCAAAATATCTTGAGATTCCTGCACTTGCCAGGAAGTGACCTTCCTTACTCACCCGGTGAGGCTGCTGACAACCCTGTAAGTAAAGCACCAGGCTGTTCCCAGGAGCTTTACTGGTTCCCTAAAGCAAATCTTAGCTCCTTAAAGTGGCCTGGTCCTATCTGAGTCTATGTATGTATCTCTCAAATATGACAATCCAATCAAAGCCCTGGTAATATAACCAATGTTTTCAATTTTGTCCTGTTAGAAAGAGAAAAGATTCTTATTGAAGTTATGCAAATAACTATACTGCCATTAAAAAAAAATCCTTGAAATGCTAAGAGTTCCCAAGTTCTTGAGGGATTAGGTAGGGAGAAAAGATAAATGTTTTAATTCTGTTCATGATTTACCAAATTGCTGTAAGTCATAGGTAGCGAAGTTTAAAAATTCTTTGTATCTGG
This sequence comes from Physeter macrocephalus, assembly GCF_002837175.3. Lineage (NCBI taxonomy): Eukaryota > Metazoa > Chordata > Mammalia > Artiodactyla > Physeteridae > Physeter > Physeter macrocephalus. The sequence goes on from NC_041223.1 coordinate 39,206,744, forward strand.
AAGACAAATGGTTAAAAAACAGTAACATTTTAGACAAAAAATCATAAAAATTATAATCATATCCGTCAGCTCATTCAGTCCTATGTAATTAATTCATGCTCTGCTTGAGTCTAGTTGTTCCATTAGCTCTGTCAACCTTGCTTGATGATTGAGGGTGATAGGGATGGTGATAATTCCAAGAAGTTTACAAGGTTTTCACTAAGGCTCAAATGATTTGCCCAGTGAAGTGGACAAATCACTTGATCACCAGAGACTGTGAAAGGTGTACCCCAAGTGAGAAACACATTTTCTAACGGTTTCTTTGCCACTGTGGAGGCATCAGCCTTGTACCAAGGGAAGACTTCAACCCATCCTGAAAACATTATACAATAACAATAATACACTGATAACCCATACTAAGTTGCAGTTGAATGAAGTCCAGCTGCAGATGTTTAAAGGGTTCAGTGGGAGGAGGTCTGAGGCCTCTGACAGGTCAGACATTGCTGGTAGACTGTTTTCACAATTTCATAGAAGTCTCCCAAGCAATGTGTATTTACAATTTGAGTAATATTAAATGCACTATGGTGGGTGAAGGAATACAGAAACCAAAAAATGGGGTTTGCCACAGAGCCACAAAGAACCAAGTGGCCATTCTGAGTTTCCCGTAGCCCTAAATGTTTATATAATTTACAGCTATTGTTTACCCATTTTTACTTCTCTGATTCAGGAGCAACTATTCGCATGTACAAGGACATTGGAATGGCAAAATTCTGGCAAAAAGAGGTCTTTTTTTTACATTAACATTCTGTGGATTGGCAAATTTATGAATATATTTCATAATTTCTAAAGACGTATGCTACTTTATAGTACAATCCTTAGATAAAGCAGAAGACATGTTTACTAAGAAACCCAAACATCTTTAGTTTCTACATTATAAAAAGACAAAAGTAGATAAAACTATGTTGAGTAATTAATTCTCAATATTTTATCTTATTTGGAAATGATCTAGGTATTCAGTGAATTTCCATTATTTAACTTAACTTAGCAAAACTCTAAGGTTTCAAGTCACCAGAGAGATTTGAGAAACTAAGTAGACATATCATAAAACAATCATTGTTTAAAAGTTATCTAAAAATTCTTATTCATTTATATCCATTCAATACTTTGTTCTTTACAATCATACTTAGATTACTCATGAAAATTTTAGAAAACATTAAAGCAATTAGCCATCATCTTAAGTTGTTTCTGTTGATGTTGTTTGTCTGGCAAATTTAGTACAGAGGTAATATGACCTTATTTGACTTTTAGTAAACCCCAGTAGAACAAACGTATAATACTGTGCTTAATGCTGATAACTCTAAAGGCATGTCTGTATTAATTAAATGAACAAACTTAAACTAGCTTTTATTTACCAAAAATTATCGTAGCTCTCGTGAACCTGAAAAACATTTGGGTTAGTTCCTACTATATCTTTGAGAGTATACTTAAATAGCGCTTGTGTGTTTTTAAGCCAGTTAAATTGAGCTCGTTTATAATTAATTTCGTTAATACCACTCAGAGGCAGAAAGACACCATGTCTATAATATACATACATAAACATATAGATAGACATAAAAGAGATACCTTATAGTTTTCATTAGAAGTGTTTTTTGAACCAGAATTTTGGGCAAGGGTGCTTATACAGCAATTTGTATTTTAAAAGCCCCCTTTTCCATTTTTTTTAAAATTCAGTATTAAGAATTGGAGATGGTCTAGATAAGAGTTCCTAGAGAGATTACTAGCCTTTTGAGTTAAATAGGGGAGGTTTTTGGAATCTATGGAAAGGAATGGGTGTGGAATGTGAACTTCCTCTAGAACTGAATTTCCAGTTTTGCAAAGATTTGTAAGATCGTAGGCCGATCCACCATCCAACTACATCATCCTCGATTTGCTTCTTTATATCAGGGAGACTTCTGACTATGATTTAAATCAAAAAATTTTTATGTTCTGCTCAGGCAATTTTGTTGGCATGTCCAACTAGTATTGCTTGAAGGGTAGATTGTTTTACAAAACTAGGTAGGGGAAACATTCCCCAGTAAGATACAATGACCATCCCCATAATACAATCAGGTAGTTTTGTATAAAGCCTGTTCAAATATATTAATTCTCCTATAAAATTTTATCTTAATTCCATTAACTCTTACATTACTAATTATAGCCTCCATTAAGATTTCATGAGTAAGTTTTGGTTTTACAATATTGGGTAGGGGAAATTTTCCCAGCCAGGCATAATACTATTCTCATAAAACATTCAGGTAAAGTTGGCATAATTTCTTTACATAAAGCTTTTTTAAAGATTCAAATTTTTATAATCCTATCAACTCTTACATTTCTATATTCTTTCAATCTAAATGTAGCCTGAGTCAGAACTTCATCAGTGGGTATTGGTACCAGTTGGTAGGGTTACCATGTCAAGGGGTTCCTGGAAACTTCTATTTTCTATCCCCAGACCATTTTAGTCACTCTTCTGCAAAAGGCTTTGGGCCCCCAATGAGGGGTTAAGCCAAGGAATCCTGGCTCCTTTGTCAATCTTTAACTTGATTAACTGGCCTGTTGCCCCTAGTGATTGCTGATCACAATTCTCATAGTAATCGATGCCTTTCAGCTTTTCAGATTTCTCCAAACTGGGATAAATAGACGAACTTATTTGGATTTCTTTAATGTTGGTGGATGACAGGGGGCCACTTTGGCCACCCAGCCTTTGGTAGCGCTATATTAAAACCTTTATGGTAACCCCATCAGTTTCTTTTATTCATCCTGATGCTGGGTGGCTTTATTAAAGGTTCAGGGTCTTGTTCTACCTGTCCAAAAAGAATTTTGGACAAGGAATGCAATGGAAAACACACAGAGACTGAAGCATAAAGAGAAACAAAGAAGCAGTTTATTAAGAAGCGAAAGTATGCACTCCGAGAAGAATGTGGGTGTCCTCGAAAGTGAGGAGCGCCCCGCGGGTTTTCTGATTTCCCTTTTTATTTCATCTTAACCTTTGAATAGGCATGAGTTTTTTCTATTAGGTGCAGAATATTCATTGATGAGAAAGTTGAAGCGGGGCGATGATCACATCCATCCATTCTTGTGCACTGGGCTCCTGAAGCCACCACACGTGCATCCTGAGAGCTATTTTCCCTTAAGTTTTCCCTTACCAGTTGAGCGCCACCCTGGAACGTTGTATAGTGGTCATTTGAAGCCTGGACATTTTTACTGTACATGCTCGGTCTTGCTGTGCGGGTTTTGTGATCAGGGTTCCCTATTCAGATGTCACAAAGCTTAATCAAAATCTAATTTATGTTCTTGTGGCTGATGCCATTCTTCCGTGTTTCATGATCTCATTAAGTGCAAGACAATGAGGTGGCTTTGCCTTTTTCCCTAATGCCTATACATGAGTGTCACCGGAGAGTAGGTTCTTGTCTCATCGCAGAAAGTATTCACAGAGGGGACAGCAAAGTCGAGAAAGCAAAGCTAGGATTTATTTAAGCGATAGGATGCTCTCAAAGGAAGAGCAGACAGTATCAGTTGAGTAGCTGTGCTGTTTACAAGATGTATGGCTTCTTGTCATTTGGCCCCTGTCCCCTTTCTCTGTTTATATCTAGCTATCTGCCTTCTCTAACATTACCCCTTCAAGGAGTCTGGACCCTTAAAATCTTTTAAGGGGTAAAGGGTTGTTCCATCTTCTGTAACTGCTTCAACCTGAGCATGGGCGTTGTCCCTGCTGCCTGTGGGTGCAGATCTCCTTGCTGTCCTGTCGGTCAGAGATAGGGGTCTTGGGGTTTTTACAGTGGTGGAAATAGAGTGGGAAGTAGAAGGAGGCAGCAGCCTTGTCCAGTGGATGTTGATAGTCCTCATCTTCAGGTGGGATGGGTTGAAATCCTTGTTGCATCGTCATTTGAAGTTGGAGTTTTCTGAAGCCATGGGTTTTTTTCCCTTGGCACCTCAGGTTCGATACAGCAGCTGTTAACAGGGAGAAATTGGAGTATATCTGAGTATAGTTAGTAGTTATATTAAACATTAGTCCTGAATATTGTCTAATCCCTAGGCTGGCTTTCTCTTGTGTATTGTTAACTATTATTGACATTATGCTTTTATTGTGAGTTTTAGTTTTCTTTATTCCAGTCACTAGGTTCTTCCACCAGACAGTGACATTCCCTATATATTGGATATTGGCAGTCTGGTTGGTGTCTGTTACCCAACTGTGACTACTGAAAACTAGAGTTTGATTGTAGTATGTTTCATTCAGCCATTGTAATTCTTGTCCCTGGATGCTAATACCAGTAAAACAGAGGCTAGCTTTGCCTAAAAGCTGAAATATCCTTCCCTCCGATTTGGAGGTGGGTACCTGTTCCAGAGAGTTTGGCTTCCAGTTGGTTCCTGCCCCAGTCCTTCCTTCCTTACCACACTGGGTGGTAAATGAGAACCCATCGTATTTTGCTGTCAGCCCCATCAGGTCCCTCAAGAGGTGGGGAGTCCTAAAAGAGATGTACGTAGGTCCCTTGGGAAGGTGTGGTCGTGGGGCAGATCCAGCAGTCAGATGAGTTAGTTCCTTTAGCAGTGACATTCATGGTGTCAGATAGTGGATGTTTGTAAGCTGGAGCTGTGACGATGTGAATAACAAGGAGGACCATTAGGATGGAGTCATGACTTCCTGAGAAGCAAAAGAGCAGAGAAAAAGAGAGTTTACTGGACAGGGAGGGTACTGACACCTGGAAGGGAAGTTATTAGCCTCTTTTAAGGTGATTTTTACAGGACTGACAAACTTTGTTTTCCCTGGGGTTCCCTGATCCCAGACCTGTGGATCTATAAGTTGTTTTTTGTTTTTTAATTTGGGGGAAATATTTTGGGCTGGACTGTCCATAAGGCATAATCCAGCCTTAAATAGGCCTTGGTTTTAATTTTTAGGGCGAATAAGACTGAGAGAAAATCCCTTCCCAATAAATGGGCTGGGGCATTTAGGCATGACAAGAAACTTGTTAGTTACAAGGGTCTTTCCCCAGGTGGAAATGAGAGGGGTGGTGAAGTGTTTTAGCCTTGGTCTTCCTTCTACCCAGACAGCAAAGCAGGTTTTGGGGGCAAGGGGCTCAGTGTGAGAAGTCAGGACAGAGTAAGTGGCTCTCGTGTCCACTAGAAACTGGACAAACTGACCTGCCACGTCAGTGGTCACCCGTGGTTCCTCCCGTGCGATGATGACTGTCTTCTCGGGAGCCTTGGGAGGTCCCAGGTCCCGTCAATCAACCACTGCCATGACTGGCATGGGGAAATTTCCTCCCTCCCTTCGGAGCTGGGGGCAGTCCCTCTTCCAGTGGCCCATCTTCTTACAGAGTGGGCATGGCGTCTTGGGTGGAGGCTGGGAACTGTTTCCCGGGTATTCCTTGCTCCAGTGTTTGAGGCTCCCACAGCTAAAACAGGCTCCCTTTCCTGGCGGGGGTCTTCTGGGAGTACTTTTGGGGTGACCAGGAGGTGGTTAGGTCTTGTCATGAGAGCTGCCAAAAGCCTGGCTTGCCGTCGTTCCTTTCTTAAGTCATGCTGTTCCTTCCTTTCTTCCTCAGCCTGGTCTCTATTGTTAAAGACACTGAAGGCCATATCAATAAGAAGGTTGAGAGGGTTTGAGGCCCCATGGCAAGCTTTTGAAGCTTCTGATGGATGTCAGGGGCTGACTGGCTGGTGAAGTGGGTTGTAAATACAATGTGTCCCTGGAAAGTGTTTGGGTCTACATTCATATACCCTCTGAGGGCGTCTACCAATCGGGTCTGAAATAGGGCCGGATTTTCATCTTGGCCTTGCGTTATCTCCTTAACCTTACAATAGTTAACAGGTTTAATTATGCATCAATTCATCCCTTCAGTAAGGCAAAGGATTATGTGGTCCCTTCTAGTGATACCAGGCTGACCCGGCTGATAGTCCCAATTGGGTTCCCAGTTGGGATCCATTAGAGGTACTGCTGTCATGCCCACAGGGTGCTGATGAAGTTGGGCAACGTATAATCCATCAGCATGTTTGACCGTGTGCCCAAATACGGGGTCATTTCCTCAGTGTGGCAGCAGTGGGAAAGGACAATATTTAGGTCCTTCCAGGTAAGATCAAAGGAGAGAGTCAGTCCCTGGAATTCTTTGGTGAACTGGCTGGGGTCCTCCCAGAATCTGCCCAAGCAAGTGAGGCACTGGTTGAGGTCAAAGAAAAAGGGGTGTGGACTCTGGTAATTCCCTGAGGTCTGCCTACTGCTTCCTGCTGGGGGAATTCCCTGAGGCCTGCCTACTGCTTCCTGCAGGGGGCAAAGCAGCTCTGGCTGCACTTCTGCTACGGAAGGGTCAAGAAGCTTATAGGGCAGGTGAGCGGCTGAAGATGGTAAAAGAGTGTTGGGGCTTGGGTCATCTGTCTGGGGCTTGTGTGCTTCCAGAGGTGCCACTAGAGAGGGCACTTGTACAGCCTGAAAGGCTCCCAGCTGGCAAGGTTCCCTAACATAGGACTTGCATAGCTCCAGGTTCTCTCTTAGGGCCATAAAAGCCTGAACCTAAGGAACTTCTACCCATTTTCCCTGTCTTTTGCAACAATGTCTAACTGTAGGATGGTATTATAGTTGAGGCTTCCATTCTCTGGCCAGGCCACATCGTCCTCAGTGGGGCAAAGCTGTGTTACAAAAGAAAATGTGCTTTTTTCGTTTTAAAGCATTTAGAGAAAACTTGCCCCAGTGACTCAGAATGCACCTGAGGGGTGAGTCCTTGGGGATGGAGGAGGTGTTTCCCATAGTTCCTTCAGGGAGAGAGTGCTCCTGTAACAGAGAGGGGCACTAGTCTTAGGAGGTCCCGTGGGGGCTCCCTAAGATAGGGCTGGTTCCAGGCCTCCCAGTCCACGCAGTCCATCGACCCTAGCCAAAATGGGGATTAGCTACCCCCCTTATGGCAGTCCTGCTACCCGCCCCCCCTTATGGCAGTCCTGCTGGGGCCTATGTCCTTTCCTGGCATCCTTCGTACCCAGGATGAGTGACCTTCCTCTAAGTCTTCTCTATAGATTTTAAGTCCAATGATTAATCCCTGTGTTCCCAGGTATGTTCCCCTGGAACGGACAGCCTCGTTGTTCTAGGACCTATTTAGTCAGGGAACAATCCTTTCTCTAAAAACGTGGTAAGTTTATGAAAATAGGCCCTGGGCCGTAAGGGAGGTGGACTGTGAAAAAGCTTCTCTTTTCCCTTCCCTTTTGTGGGCAGCGCCCCTCTCAGTCCCCCCGCCCCCTCCATCCAGTGGGCCACGGCGGAGTGGTGCAGGGCGGGATACGGCAGCACCAGGCAGAGGCACTATATATCTGCACTTAAGGGGACAGAGGGCCCGGCGGCCCTGTGAGGACACTCCCAATCCATCAACCCGGAGGAGGCAAGCGCAATGGGGACACCGGGTACCGCTGGGGCTCGTATCCCCTGGGCGTGGCCATGTGCGCTACCCACCCCTGGGCGGGGCCCCTGCCTCCTAGGGCGAGGCGGGGAGCGGGGGCAGGGACAGGCCCAGTTTAGGGGAGGGGGCGGAGCCCCGGGAGCGCGCACTGAGGCGGCGGCGAATGCTGGCGGCCTGGACGCGGTACCACCACCGTAAAAGCCACCTGCGACACCCAGACCGCCTGCGGCCGAGGGAGCTCCCGAGGGGACTGCGGCACCGCCTCTGTGCGAACTCTCCTACAGTCTGAGTGAGGCTGCATTTTATATCGCCACACAATTGAACCCGAGGACCCTTAGTTAAATGGTGGATAAGGCAAACCCAGAGGGCAAAGCTCCTGTGGTTCGGGTCGCTAGCTGCCTGTGAGAAGGGCTGGAAACTCTTCCTGACTTGCCCCGCACAGTGAGAAGTGCGAGACCTAGCGGTGAGGTTGGAAAGTGCCTGGCAGATTTCTTTCCCCCCATTTCCAGCCGAGTAAGGCGCAGAAGGAAGAATGGAAGGAGTGAGATAGGGAGGCAGAGACGATAGGCGTAGGTGGACCGATAGTAATCCTGTAAGGGGAGCCGCGGGGAGGGGCCGGTGTTATGCTTTCACCTGTGTGCCGAAAAGCCTTGCGTGGCAATTGCCTCGAGGTGGGCGGACAGACCTATCCGCTCTCCAGTCCGTTCCACGTCTGACTCATTCTCTTGAGGGAGAGTTCTCGTGGTGAGTGTCCTAGTGGCTTTTACAGCTGGACCCACGCGCACATCATGGCGGCAACTGGTCTGAAAATGCGACAGACAGTGAGAGAGAGAGAGAGAAATGGCGGGAAGTCAGGCAGAGCCTCTCAAGCGCAAGGGAGGCAAGAGGCTGAGGCTTACCGAATTCTCCTGGCTGTTCCTCGCCAGAGATGTTTCTGGAGGGTAGGTTTTGTCTCATCACAGAAAGAATTCAGAGATGACAGGGAGGTCAAGAAAACAAAGCAAGGCTTTACTTAAGTGATAGGATGCTTAGGATGCTCTCAAAGGGAGAACAGGCAGTATCAGATGAGTAGCGTCTCTGAGCCTCTTTTGGCAAGCCGGTTATGTGGGGTGTAGAAATGAAGGGGCAGAATATTCATTGGGGAGGGAGGGTTTGGGGGTCTTATTCCCTGATTTTCATTCCTGAGGGGAGGAGGGATTTTTTTCCTTATTTAATCTTGGTGGGGAGTGTCATGGCATTGGTGCATGATGGGAACTTCTTATCTGCAAGGCTAATTTTATTGTGATGAGAACATACTAAGCAAAAGGTTACCTTGGGATGCCAGAGAGTCCCGCCTTTTCCCACATTTCTTTGTGTGCCTCCAGGACACTTATCACCCCAAAATGTGTGGTTTCCTGTCAGTCTGGAGGTTCCTGCTTTTCTTTGTCTGCTCAAGGACCCCCACTGCTTATTATTTACAAGATGTATGGTTTCCTGCCGTTTGGCCCATGTCCCCCTTTCTCTGTTCATATGTAGCTACCTGCCTTCTCTAACATGAGGAGGCTGTCCTTGGGCCTAGTCCTATCTTTCCTGCCTCCATCTCATTGTTAATAACCATCTAAAGATTTCCACGCTGCAGGGATGAGTCCTGTGACTCTTCTCTTTCTGATTTCTCTTTGTTCCATCTCTTTCAGTACTTGCTTTATTTACTTTATTTCTTAATAACTCTTTAAAAAATGTCACCTTGTTGGGAAGAGTCCCTTGACTCTCCCCTCAACCTCTTTTCATTATCTTGTTAATTAACATAATATTTTTATTAGCATCTGTAAGATCCATGAGGGAAAGCTGAGACTGCTTCTTGAAACTGTTTTTTTTTTTTAATTAGGGGAGTTCTTAAGGCTAGCCATCATATTTCTTTGTATTCACTTTTTAATTTGGTCTTTCCATAGGTACCAATAAAACATCTGTTTATGATGACAGCTCTCTAAAAATTTACCAATTTAGAAGTTTTTCCAATTCAAAGGACCCATAATTGGCAAGTAGGATCTTAATAGTGATCCAAACCAATAAGTCTTTCTATGGTTTAACCATAGATGCAAGAGGTGTCCCCAAAGGAGAGTGCAAAGAGATGCAGCCCTCATAAGATCCAAAAAGTTCCCTCCCAAAAATAATCTAAGAAAGCAACGATCTTTGTTGCACAAGCAGTAAGGATGATGTAGTGCCTGCACTAACAAAGCAACAAAGGTTGAGATGAAAATGGCTCCTATGGACTGGGACCCTTATGATAAACTCCCCTGAGAACCGGCATGCCTGGACAAAGAGCTGCTAGTCAAAGCCAAGTTTGATACCTGTACTTAGGACCAACTGGCTACAGCTGCTCTAAATCCTAGTCTATTTGACTGACTGGCAAATGCACGTAGGCACATCCACCTTCTATTGATAGATGGCAGAACCCAGAGAGACTATTCTCACTGGTCATAAAGCCAAATGAGCTCTCAGGACCGAGAACAAGACAAAAAGAGACAGATACAAATGAAAACAGCGCTGGTCTCTAGGAGGTAATGGATCAATAAAGTCAAGAGTTCTCTGCCAAATTTACTGGTCACCAAGTACAAGGAATTAGCTCTACAAATATTTTCTCCTGCTAATTAAAAAAAATTTTTTGTTTTAAAAAGAGTCTTACCATTGGTTAGATGTTCCAGGATCTCTCAGCTGCAGCAACCTTGGAGGGAGCAGAGTCCAGCAAGGGAAGTTTATGTTACCAACTAAACCAACTGTCTGGGAAGATGAAAACTTGCCTGTAGTCTTCTAGGTTCTAAAAATTAAATTGACATGAGACAGATTAACAGGGAAACATCAAATTTAATTTCATACATACAGGAATTACCTGCCCTGACACACACACACACACACACACACACACACACACACACACACACACACACACACACACACACACCACACATGAGGCTCAGAGACCTCACATACCAGAGAGTTCACAGACAGAAAGGTAAAATGAGCTATATATTGCCATCCTGAGCTAGGGAATGAGATAGGGGCCTGGGGCTCTCAAGGACAGGAGGGTAATTCACAGCACAATAAAAAGAAAAGCAGGTATTAGGTAATTAGATGTTTGTCCTGCCACACAGATGAGGACACTTAGTTAAAAATGATCTCCTATAAATAACTCTTTTTCTGGGGAAAAAAATCCCAATTTAAATCCCTATAGGTTGTTAAGGGAGGGGCAGTAGTTTTCTCTTGAACCTGTAGGATCTCTGTTGCCCTAGCTCAAAATAATCCACATGCCGAAGGGGCACATCTTGGGGAGGTCTGTTCTGAGCCTCCACACTACTAGTAGCCATACAGAAAGTTCCCTTCTAAAGTCATATGTAAACATTCTCTAAACAGTCATGAGTTCAAATCTCTAGCACTATGTAATATTCAAACTCTTGAAAATGATTCCCAAGTGCCATGGTTTTAGATTTCTTGAAACCATTTATTGACTTTCTAGTTGCCTTCATAATTTATTTCATCTACCTACATTCATGATTTTGAAGGTTTGTTGCCGTAACGTATAAGAAATTAAAGAATATGTAATCATTAAGTTGCAAAAAAAAAAGAAAAAGAATAGTAGATTGGTATATCTTATCTGGGGGGGTGGAATGGAAGAAGTTAGAGAGTGGAAGCCTGTATGGTATGCCCATTGTTTCATATAAAAAATTATATAAAGCTTCATAAGTGTACAGAAGGAAAATTAATAATATTTTTTTTGCTGGTGAGACAATACATAAGATGAAGTGAGAAAGCACTAAATATGGCTTGCATTTTGGAAAATAAGGAATCAGAAACAAGATTTAATCTGGGCATATTAATTTAGAGAAAATGCAAGTGATAGACTTTGACTGACAATTACAGAATAAAACAATTCCTGCCAAGTTTATTGCTCTGCATGTATCCAGTATTTATAAAACATTTGTGCTTCCATCTGCTTCTGTTTGGGATTAGTGGAACACCTGTTATTATTTAGTTAGAGTGCATTATTAATTATTGGTAATGAGTTTTTAAAACTACAACTTGATTTTACCCTCTGGGATGAAGTTTCCTTTTTTTTTTTTTTTTTTTTTTGGATAATATTGTCCCACCCTCAAAAGTAGCCCAAATTACAGTTCAAATCTGAAAAACCTTGTTAAATGTGCTAATGCCATGATCTCTCACGTGTTGCTTTTTTATCTCATCAGAGATAAAATACTTCTGACTAATATTGTCTTAAAATTTTTTAGCTATCTGAAGATGAACTGAATTGCTCTTTCTCTACAGTAAATATGCAGTATCCTATGGCCAGAAACAATCCCCACCTCAATTACAGGGACCATCTTAATTAGGCAGAATGAACTATAGGGATCAGATCATTTTGTTGTATCCAGTTAAAATTCTCTTATACTGATGCACTCTATATTAAGTTGAAAAATTAAGAAAATTCTGTTTAAACCTGGAAAATTAGTGTATGCTACTAAGGCCAAAACTGTGAGCAACTGGAGTAGACATATGTCTACAATGTGTAATTTTAGGGATATTATGGACATTGAAGAGCTCCTTTCTTCAAGAAATACTTTCTCTGCTGCCCTTCAATAACTAACAACCCCACCATTAGATCTCCTGAATGTGTAGATGTTCAATGTAATAGGATGCATTTTGAATAGCCCCTAACCTACTTTAGGGAGGAGGGAGGGGAAGAGGAAGAGAGGGAGAGACTGAGAGAGAAGGAGAAAAGAGAGAGAGGTCCCATCTTCACACGGGGGCTGTCCTGAAGCTGATGACCCCCACTTTTCCTCGAGGGCTAAAGTGTCTAGTTGTCATTTTCTTTTTTTAAATTTATTTTTTATTTTTCAATTTCTATTGAGTTATGATTGACCCACAATATTATTATATTAGTTTCAGGTGTACACCTTAGAGACTGATATTTTTATACATTATGAAATGATAACCACAATAAGTCCAGTTACCATCCATCACCATACAAAGTTTTTGCAACACTTTTGACTATACTCCCTATGTGTACATTTCATCCCCATGACTTGCTTATTTTATAGCTGGAGATTTGTACCTCTTAATCCCCTTCACCTATTTTGTCCATCCCCCAAACCCCTCCTCTCTGGCAACCACCAGTTTGTTCTCTATATCTATGAGTTTGTTTCTGTTTTATTTTGTTTGTTCATTTGTTTTGTTTTTTATATTCCACATATAAGTGAAATCATGTGGTATTTGTTTTTCTCTTTCTGATTTATTTCACTTAGTGTGATAACCTCCAGGCCCATCCATGTTGCCTCACATGGAAAGATTTCATACTTTTTTTTATGTCTGGGTAATATTCCATTGAATATATATATATATATATATATATATATATATATATACCACATCTTCTTTATCCATTCACCTATTGATGGATACTTAGGTTGCTTTCATATCTTGGCTATTGTAAATAGTGCTGCAGTGAGCATAGGGGTGCATACATCTTCACAAATGAATAGTCTTATAAGAGAACTATTAAAACTGGTCAAAGCGGACTTTGGTGGCAACTCTGAGACTCAATTTACAGTGTCTTTTGTCTTTTTGTTTTTCGTTTGTTTTTAGAAATTTATAGTACAGATGGTCAAGATAGAAGCCTTTAGGTTTATTAATCTTTATCAACTTTCCAGTAAGTCCAATTTCCTTTTCCATACTTTGTGGCTAAGCACATTTTTCTTAAGCAACAGCTTACTGATAGTTTCATTCATTTAGGTAGATTCTTAAAAAGAGACATCATGATTTTGCTAGGCATTTTCATACTCCCTCTTCATCAGCTTCCACTTGGGCCAAATAAATTGCATGCATTACTGGACAGAGTCAACCAAATTAAACAAGAGACACATTTCTATGATTAAGAAATCACATGGCTCACAGACCCCTTTATACTTACTATAGATAAAGAAATCAATTTAAATGTCCAGTACAAGGATCAGGGCTAGTGTGCTTTCGCTTAGTAATTTTAACACTTTTTTTCAGCTTTTCATCTCTGTAGCCATTATGATTAAAGTTCAATACAAGCTAAAGTTTATCCCTTAGAAGTTATCCCACTATTGAAATTCCAGCTACTGTCTGACTTTTACTTGAGCCAAGAATTTATGTCAAGGTAATTTATTCTACTTTCTGTGTCATTTATTCTCTTAAAATTGAAGGTATTCACCTATCAAAATCTTTTCTGACTATAATAAGGTATTTGGCAGCCCACATGCCAATTCTATGGGTTTTAAGTCCATAGGTAGAAAGAGCCTCAAGGAATAAGTACTCTCATTTTATTAAGATCCTTTTCTTGAACTTCAGTGGTGCTTAACTGCATTTTGGTTTGATCCTGCTGAGAAGAGGTCAAATGTAATTGCATTACAGTCACTGTTATTAAATGGTTTAATCTAGTGTATTTCAGAGCTCAGCTGACTGTATTGGAGAAGACTAGGTAAAATTTAGCCTTGCTCTACTCTTCTCCAAAACATCCTGCTCCTAAAAAACATACTCACTTTAGTTCCAAACATCTAATTATTTTCACAGAACAAAAGCTTTGGGAGTTTTGATGTTTACTCAGTAAGCATTTGTTGAATCCTCTCTATAAGCTGATAATCCAGAAAAGAGATAAGACATAGTACAAATAATTTTATAACTAAGGAAAACTTGATAGGTATGCAATAGATGTTCAGAAAATGTACAAGCTAATCTCAGGATACTACAACAAATAGTTATCTCCACTTATCATTTGGACCTCTTAATGTTAATAGCTTAAATCATTTAAAAATTGTTCACAGAAGTAAGATTAAAGGAATGGTGAAAATTGTGATTAAAAACTTAAACATAGCAAAGTTAAATGTTTATTTCATCAATTACCTGGTTTTGAAGGTGTGTACACTCCAAATTGGAAACATCTTCCAAAAGGAACTAAAACCTCTTGTCAACTATCATGCATAAACCTACAATGTATCCACCTTGTAGATACCAGTTCCAGATTTCAAACACATCTTTAGACTCTAGGATGTTATTACTTCAATTCTTTCAGAACTTTCATCACCAAAATGCAACAGCTGAATTTTTGAAATTTTTGGTGGCTCATAATTTTGTTGAAAAGAAAATGTCATCTTGATTCCATAATTGTAAAACATTTTTATTAGGTTTATAAACATTAATTAGAATGATAAATCCAATAATTTAAAAATTTATACATTATTAATCCTTCTGACTTCCTTAGCATTTGTACACTTAAAAAACATAAATTTTGGCACTCAGATTTTATAAAAGGCGAACGAGTACTATAACATAACCTTTTAACGAAATGAGATGTTTCACGTTCTTGCCACAAAATATTGCATGATAAAGTCCCAGTTGAAGAACTAACCAGATGAGAATATCATATTCCCTTTTTGTCCTTTGAAATATATTGTTCACTCATTGATTGTTGGGTTTGAGAAAATTCATTGTCATGTGAAGATTCATAGTCTAAAATTTCACTTGAACAGTCAATTTCAATTTCACCCTAATCATTAAGGTTTAGTGTACTGCTGTCTGTCTTTTTGCATTCATCTTCTGATTCACCCAATAAAAAGCTTTGTGTGTCAGTATTCTTCTCTTTGCAGTAATGGATGGAAAATAAAAACTCTAAATTCTAAACTGTATTAAATGAAACTAAAAGTAGACCGTAAAAATGTCTCCAGGCTTTTATACCATCTTGAATGATGATGCAAAACTTTAGTCAACACAATGAAAAAACTGAATGATGAGATAATGATGATTTATCTTACAACTACATCATCCTTCTGGACAATTCCATCATTATTCTATTTTCTTAAATTTTTTTCTCCTTAGCATTGTTGTGAATAATTGATGAGTAATGATGAAATAATTCCTAAGTTGATGAAATAGAAAATGTTCAAGATATGAGAAAAATAAGATCATGAATATCCTATAATGTGTGATTTAAAAAACTGTCCAATGGTACTACATGATAATTACAAGATAGAATGAGTTTTATTGTTTAAAAATAATTAATTTTAATTATTGTTTAAAAATAATTAATTATAGATCTTCTTTGGAAGCTGTATAAGAAAAAATAAGACAAGGATATTAGTCTCTACAAATAGTGAGAATAGCTCAAAAAAGAAACAAAAAAACTAAGATTGGCTTCAGTGGACCCAGATAGTACACTGGAACCCAATGGAGAGAATGTAAAGGTGGGGGCCACACAAGCCAGGATTTAAATACTTTGCTGTGGGGTTTTTTTGGGGGGTCTTTAGTCTGGAGAATTTCTTTATAAAATTCATTTCTTAAGATTCTTAAAATGATAATATATGCACATGTCCTTCCCCCAATTTTTTTGCTTTCTCTTTTACTATGGAAATTTACTGCAAAAAGATAGTGCTCCTAGTGTGAAAGTTCAGAGAAAATCTTATGGAAGAGGTAAAAATTGAAATGGACCTTGAGAAATTGGTAGGATATGCCTATAACAAGTTAAGGATAAAGACATTTAAGGCTGAAGCGATAATAATTAAGGCACAGAATCACAATATATTGAAATGTTCTTATGTGACTGTCAATTCTTGAGTATTTACTTTTTGCTAAATCTTACTTAATCCTTATGAAACTTTGAGAGTAGTGTGTCATCATCCTTGTTTTATAGATGAGAGAACTGAGGCAGAGAGTTCAAGTGTTTTGTCCAAGTCATACACTGTGTGGACAGAGAATTTAAACCCAGGTCTGCCTAATTCTAAGGCCCTCAGGATTAAGATGAAATCTCTTAGCTTCCCAGACTTAGGGAACTGTCAGTGGTTCACTCTGATTGGCACTCAGGGACCTAGAAAGAGAAACAAGATTGGAAATGTTGTGCAAGATGGGTCAGAGAATGAAATAGGAAGGACCAATTAGGGTACGTCCGAGGAGAGGAAGTAAAGCTTGACCTTGGGAGGTGGTATGAAGGTAACTAAGTTGATTTTAGAAATATCACAAAAGTAGACTTATGGGATTTATTAATATTGATACCATAGGAAAGGAAAGTAAAAGCTTACTCAGAGATTGTTGTCCTGAAAACCCAAAAAGATGCCCTAAATAGGAAGTAAAGGAAGAGAGTGCCCACTAGAGTGGGCAGAGCTGGAGAAGTAGGAGACTGAATTCACTTATTCTTAAAGCCACGTATGGTATTCAGTTGCAAAAGGGGAATAAGTGAAAATTCCAATCCAGATGTCATTTGATAAGCATCTGCTAAATACTAAGGTTCATTCTGTATACTTTCACGTACTTTATTCATTTAATTCTCACAGAAAGCTCTGAAGTAGGCAGAGAATCAAGTGTGGAGCTTTGGGGAGAGGTCAGTGGTGGAGTTGAGGTTGCCAGGAGACAGAGTGAAATAAGTCAAAGTACAAGCACTGAGTATCTTCTGCGTGCTCAGCAGTCCCAAACTGAGCACAATAAAGGACATAAGAATACTAAAAGATGATCTCTCTTTTAACAAGTGGTGTGGATGATTATTTGGAAGAGAAGAAAGGAACTAATTAGTAGAAAAAAGTTTAAACTTGAGAGATCGCATATACAGGCACTAAATGTTATAAATTTCAGAGGAGAGACATCCGTGATTTCTGGTGTCAGGGGAGATAATGTGCGTCTAGAACTTGAAAAATGGATAGTATTTGACTAACTGCTGAGGAATACATAGGGCTTGCTTTGTGTATGAATGAAAGAGAAAATGAATGAGGACATAGCAGGGCATGTGAAATTGATATGTTTATATGACAATGATGATATCAGACTGTATAGGGGATAAATTAAGATTAGAAAACATTGGGGCATAAGAAGTGATGTTTGTGGTGACAGATTACAGACACTTGGTCAATCAGGCACGGATGATATCTGGCATGGAAGAGAACATTTGAAAGATTTAAAGTAGAACAATGACACAAAACCAGTATTTCAGAGAGTGTGATCAGGCAGCCCTCTGCTTAAGGTATTGAAAACAAGAAAATTTGTGGAATAGTGCTAAAGCTGTCGAGTCTAAGACATGGTTTGGATGGAAGTTGGGGCATATTTCACAAGCCATTTTTTCATGGGGGTGGTGATGGGAATTGTGTATAAGTGACCTAAGAAATTAATATTGCAACTCAAAATGCTGCAAACTATCTTGACAATTTAAGTTCACACAAGAGGTAGAAACTTAAATGAGGTCTAGATATAAATAAGAAAAGTGAAATATGTGTGACTGTTGGTCAAAACTACAGTGTATGAAGGAAAGTGCTAGAACCAGACCTGTTTATAACCTAACAGACAGTAATTGCTTTCTTTTCTTCTTTGGCTGATTTCTGTTGTTTTGCATTGTTTTATTTTGATTCTTCAGAAGTAGCCATTTAATGCATGAACATTACAGGCAGTGAGAACAGGTGGTTAGGCATACAGAATCCAGAGCCAGACTGCATGCTTTCAAATCTAGGCCCTGACACTTGCTTGAAATTATAACTTTAGTCAAGTTAACCAATCTCTTTAAAGTCTCCATTTCCTCCCCTGTCAAATGAGGCGGATAATGGGATTGTTGCAGAATACATGAGCAGATGGTCAAAGTGCACTGAAAGGCCAAAGCTTTCCAAGTGCTTAGTTTTTTAGAACCACATCAACAGCATACTAGACCAGTTTTGCCCATTCTAGTCATCTGATGTCTTCTATCCTTGGTTCTACTATCTATATAATGTGGGTAATAATACATAATTTATAGTGTTATATTGAGGTTCATATGAAAAAATCCTGCATTATATGCATTAATGAGCTTGGTTTAAGTGTCATCTAGATGAGTTCTACGAACCATGTTAGATTCTGTAGATATAGCAGTGAACAAGTATGCGTGATGCCTACTTCTCCTTTAAAATAGGATAATAGATATTACTTTATAGGGTAATAATGGAATAATTCATGCATAGACACATATACTTAGAACACTACCTGACTATAATATGTACTATTTAGATGTATAGTGGTAGCAGTGGTGCTCAAATATAGCAAAATTATGGTTTTCTACCCACCACTTTATTCTCTTTCTGATTTAATTATCATATATTATTATCATCCTCTCCCTAGCAAGTCTTCCTTTACTGCCCTATATACACCTTCAGGAAACATTTTCCTTGAAATCCTTGTTGCCTCATACCTTGCCAGATACATGCTATGTTTATTGAATTGAATTCATGATGTATAATATTTATGTCACTGAAAAAAATTATTGATGATCATCCCAGAGCAGCCCTCTTTATTCATTCCTAGAAATAATCTTCTTATTTAGAAAGATGACATGTTTCTAAGCATTGCAAATAGGCCTTGTGTAAATATTCTTAAAGGAGTTATTGGTAGTATCTCTAGAGACGGAGGCTCAGAATGAACAAAGCTGGGTTTGCTGTGTGTGTCAGTAAACTGCAGGCAGCATATAGAATTACACAGAAGTGAGAAAAAAAGAGAGCCTACACTTCATTACCGGTGTGCACAGTTCCTGGACTTGGCCCCGTGAAAGTTGCCTTCTGATTATTTTAAGTATGGGGAATCGATTTAAGATAAATGTATCCAATTTTCATAGTTGTCTCAATCAATCCATTAAACATTCTAGTCATTATAAATAGCTAGAATGTGCAGAAATAGATCCAAGCACTTCTGAGTGGCCGTGATTCCTCTGATGCTGCTACTACTCTCTCAGTCAGCTTCTTTGTGATAAAGGGCATTAGGTTTGGGGAGAAGGCCAGTAAATAAGAAGAATTCTCTCCCCACAGTATAATGTTCATATCACTTTACTTTCTCTTTGTACATGTAAGGAGAACAAACTGAAGACCTAACATTTCATTTTTCTTGCTTTCTCAGAATTTTGTCTCCAGCCCTTTTGAAAGAGGTGTCAGATTCTAGAGGAATGTCTTTGCTGTGAGGGAACTTTCATTACAGTGTCGTTTTGGTCTGGCCTTGTCACTATTAATGGCATGGACCTGCTGTCAGATAAGAATAAATTCCTTCTCAGGTAGCCTACCGGGACTATTCAAAGCTTGTTCTAAAATAGTCTGAAAAGGAACAAATAATACAGAGTAATTTGAATTGCTGAATGAGAAGCAAGGAAAATTAGGGCTTAATCAAAGAATTATCAAACTAATTAGGTGTTATTTATTAATGTGTCATGTCTTTTAATAATCTTATCTGTCGTTTATATGCAAGAGCGCAGATTTAAAAAGCATTCTAGTGATTATGTAAATATATTCCCCTAGTGCTGTTCTAAGGTTCATTTGGGTGGCCCAGAAGATAAAGAATAGGGAATTTAGGGCTTTCTAACCATTCAACTAAATGCATAGTTCTTAACCCTTTTCTTAAGCAAGTCTTATTTTATTTTATTTTTTATTTTTAAAAGGCAGCCTTATTTTAAACAGAAATAAGTATGCCCCATGCCTATTTTGATATAACTAATTATAAACTAAGTAGTTTGATATAGCTACTTTCAGAGAGACCTAATTTGGTAAACAAATATTCCTTGTCCATAGCTTTTATTCCCCTATAGGATGTTTGTGCAAGATGAAGACAATAATGAATTTTGCAATATTAACATTAACGTTATAGGCTGGAGACTGTTCAACCAGTCACTCAGGATTTTTTGATCAGTTCTATGACTGCTATTCTAGCCTAATGTATTTTACGTTTTGGTTTTCTAAAATATTCTATGTTGAGGCACTAATATTGTTATTCCCACGTAGTAGTAATAATTATTCCACATTTGAAGATAATACGTTTTGCCTGTTTATCTCCTCCTCAACACCCAAGTTGATATGCTGAAAGTCGTCCTGTCAGTCAGTCTCCCAGCAGTTACTGAACCCCTAGTATGTACTCAATGCTGGTGGTCGTAACATGAGTTTCAAAGTAGAAGGAGGTAACGGTCTAGTCAGAAGTTATTACAAATAAAACAATGAACAGTATAAAGAAGCTTGGGGAGAAAAGTGGAAGAAGGTACTAATTAAAGACTAAACTAAAAAAAAAAAAAAAAAAGACTAAACTATATGATGCAGATTGTACTCACTATAAACACCTACAGAAGAAAGAGCCACAGAGGCTGAGACAGGCTTGATAAAGTTGAGGTCGTAGTATTTCATCAATATTTATCTTCAGCTTTATTCTGATTGTTATTATTAGTTGCTTACGATGAGTTTAGTATTTATCCTTATTTAGGTGGTCAATTTTTTCAACCCAAGAGGGAAACAATACCTAGTGAGAAATAAATACAGGAGAAGAACAACAAAGTAACATCTCATCATGTAGTTGTTATCTATACCACACTGTGTCCTTCCAGATTAGACCCCATTATACTTTAGTGTCTGTCCTTTGTCATGCACACTTAATTATTTATATTACATTTCTCAAATCCCCACTACTCTCTTTTATTCAATATTTCTGCTTTGTGGTTGACATGGTGCTCTCCTGAAGAAAAAACTGTCACCTATAAACCATTTTTTTGGCAACCACTCACATTGTTTAGGTAACGAGCACGTGTTTGGTAGACAAGGTTTGTAACAACTGTAATCTCTTAGAAATAGACACAGTAAAAGCACCAACACTCTCATATTGAAACGTCCGGTGAAAAACAAACTGATGATTTAATCTTCTCTTATATGGAGGTTACATAAGATGTAAACCTTTTCCATTTTCTATTATTCATGACAATGATTACATTAATAATGATTTTTTTTCCCCAGAGGAATATTTTTTGTGTAAATTATAAATAGCCTCCTGGCAGACACTGGATAAGCAGTGTGTATTTTTTTAAATGACAAAATAATATAAATTATACACAATTTAAAACAGGAAGAGAAGTTGGATGATTTCCAGATATGTCGTTCAGGTGAGAATATATTTGTGAATTTAATTGTGGTATTAAGCCTATTACATAATAATTATTAACATGTCCCCATTTTATCCTTTATCTATTAAGCTCAAGCTTAATATTTAATATTTAAATTTATGTTATCTGCCTGTAGTTGAAAAGATATGGAGTTTTATCATCTTTATTAAAGCACCCAGTAGAAAATTCTCCACTAAAACAAAATGTCAACCCCTTTTTTCTCTTCCTGAGGTGAATTCCAAAACCAGAAGATTCTTTATTAATTGACTCTAGGTTCTTCCTTAGGCTTTTCATATCTCTTTGAAATGCTTGTAACCATGGAATACGTTCATGTGTTAGAGACAACATGGGGGAAAAAAAGTAAAGAAATTTTCCTACAGGTGTATATAAAGAAGAGGACAATGGCAGCATCCCTTCGCTTTGCCAAGTTCTGTGTGGTGTGGAAATAGCTATAGGGGGTGGTTGAATGGTATCAGACTGATTCTATTTTGTATGTATGATATTTCTGTATAAAAGAGAAGCAGCACTGTTTTTCAAATGCCATACAATAGCTTTAAAAAGTACCTCCCTGTATTTGAAGATAAGGAAATACACAATGAACCTTGAAAAATATGGCTTGCCTAGAGCTGAAGAAAAACTCAGGAAGTCATCCAGACATTATTCTGTGTCTACCCTTAAAAGAGTTTTGGGGACTATTAGAGATGGTGATGACAACATTGATGATGGAAAAGATTTACCACTTACTGAGAGTTAACAGTATACCAGGCACTGTGCTAAGTGCTGCACATGGAATTCACTGAATTCTCACCAAAACCTAGGAGGTGGGTTTAAGTTCTCCACCTCATAGATTAGGAAATTGAACCTAGAGGAAGTTGGAGAATTTGCTCAGATAGATGCATATTGTCTCCAGCACTATAGGGAGAATTATAAATATTTTTTGAAAAGGGGGTCACTGCTTCTTAGGTTTTCTTTTTCCCTTCCTTTTCTTTACTCTGTTTTTTTTTGTTTGTTTGTTTGTTTTTTGTGGTACGCGGGCCTCTCACTGTTGTGGCCTCTCCCGTTGAGGAGCACAGGCTCCGGACGCACAGGCTCAGTGGCCATGGCTCACGGGCCCAGCCGCTCCGTGGCATGTGGGATCTTCCCGGACCGGGGCACGAACCCATGTTCCTGCATCAGCAGGCGGATTCTCAACCACTGCGCCACCAGGGAAGCCCCTTTACTCTGTTTTGAGTAATGTAATTTAAAACAAACTCACAATTTCTATTTCCATTATAGTGTAAATTTGACATGTGCTCCTACTCCTAAATCTTGCCAATACAACTGCCAAAGAAAGCAGGCAATCTGCTGCTAACTATTAGCTGCCTTTGTTGGTTTGTCAGTGAAGGGAATCTGGTATAGAAAGTGTAAGCAGAGTGGACTGTGATTCCATACTCAAGAGATCAGATGGCTTCTCACCAAAATTACTGGAGGAATCTTGGATTATGGTTTACTTTTAAATTTCCTGGGTGTCTATTAAGCTGGCCATAAGGCCTGATAAAATATCATCCAATTCCATCATTAGATTTTTAGGTGAATTTTATTCTTAGTGGTTAGAGTGACAGCAAATTGAGATGGAAGAGAACATAGAGTAGATTTATCTCTAAGGTCGTTGGTAGGTCCTGATGTTATTGAGAATGAAAACAACAGATTCTAGTAGTTTAGGAATTGATTTAGCAATTGACTGTGCCAGCTATTCTCTGTCAATAACATCTTTGGTAGAATCCGCAAGTCAAACAACCAGAAAAGATACGAGACGGAAGGAGACATTATTTATTTTCCATGTTTAGATAGTTTACAAAAATGTCAAGCCTCCTACCTCTTAAGAAGTGAATTTGTTATTCTACTTGAAAGTTATTTTAATGCATTTTGTAAATGTAATGATTGTGTCTTGGGAGCCATCTTTTCTCTTATTTTCTCAACTTTATGTTTGCTACTCACAGTCCCAATGATCAATAATTTGTTGTGACTTGATTTTCAGTCTTTGAATAAATCAGTAAAGTGTGTTGGATCTCTGAAAAGTAAAATCGAATATAAAACCTGAAGTATTAAATTTTGATTTGAGATCTATGATATATTGAATGTACTCATATTTAGGGATATGACATGTTATAATGACTTGGTTGGTAAACAACAACATTATTAGAACTGATACTTTTGTTTTAGTAGGAATGATCAATTAAATTAAGTGAATAATAGCTCATTATTCATTAGTCAGAAAGTTAGCATGTGATGGGGGTAGGGGCATGCTTAGGGATATAAATAAAACTTGAGATTTTTTAACTCAAAATTTTATTGAAATTTTGTATTTTTTCTTAAAAATTATCCATTTTTAATTCTATTCAATTATGTCCTTAAAATTTTAAACATAAATATAATATTTTGAATGTATGTCATGGAAAAAATTGATTTCTAATAAGATAAGCCACTGTTATACTTCTGTCACTCAACTCACTTAGAGAATAGGCATCTCCATTTTGATAAAGAATGTTAAACATGTTTGACATTGGAGAACAGCATCTCAGAGACCTAATTTGAATTAATTGTAACTTCGAAAATTGAATTGACATAACTGATGGTCGAAAACTTGTTATTTCTATTTCAAATCATCTTCAAATGAAACAAGGATTAAAACATCAATTAAAAATATCATTACACCATAATATAGGATACTGCACTTAAGATCTATTTTCTTTTAATTATTATGAATGTCATTGACTATAGAATTCTAAAGCATAATATAACAACATAACATTTGTACTGAATTGAAATTGTTTAACATTATTCTAGATTTCATCATATATTTTGTTCATTGCTTGTCCTTCTTTGCTATCTCTAAAATAAATGCAAACAGAAAGACAACATGTTGCTGTGCAGAGCACTACATTGGGAATCCACACTCATGGATCATACTTATGTGTCATTTAGGTGAATTTAGCAAGTTGTTCATTTTCTTTGGGTTTCAGTGTTCTCATTAAATTCTTGTTTCTTCTGGCACTAAAATCCTGTTCAAGTTACATATGTAGGGACATAATTCTTTAAGCTTGAAATATACCACAATGGGTAATTTCATAGTCTTTCCATTTGAGGGTAACTGTAGATTCAGAATATATAGCAAATGTTATATTTTGATTGAGCTGTTTAACTAATGAAGCTACCTTTCTACATCTTTGAACTTTCAGCTCAGTTTTTCCCACTAATCATGGATAAAAGTGTTAATGTTTCACTTTCATTGAAAGATTGGTACTCATAAACAACTTGGTAAAGAGTCTCACAGAAAGAAAATGAATACTTTGGTCTGGAACTATAAATAATTGAAAAATAGAAAACCAAAAAATAAATAAGTAAAATTTTATTATTTTTAATATTTTGTTGAAACTATTTTGTACTCTACCAAGAACTAAAAATACTGTGATTTGCTCTGTTCATATTCAAACACTTTAGAAACAGTGTAACAGAGTAGCATTTAGCAACATTCATTTATTCATTCATTCATATAATCATTCATTTTCTCCTTTATTCATTTTCCTTTACCAAATATGTATTGGCATTCCAGATTCTGTTCTCAAGTTGCTCATAGTCGAATGAGGATAAAAAAAACAAAAACAGCAATAACAAAAAAATCCCAGCACAGGTTTGTAAATAAACAAATGTATTGAGAATCAGACAATAAAGTGTACACTGGGTACTCTGGGAGCATAAAGGTTGTGAAGGGAGTGGGTAGAAGGGAATCAAAGAAGGGATAAAAGACGTTTCTTGGATGACTCCATGGCAAGTAGGATATTTGCATCCTAAGTACATGAGATAGTTTTTATTTTTATAAATTGAGACTGCAGTCCATCTAATATGCCTCATTAATCTCTTTTCCTATCAGCTTTGGCCTTTGTACTAAAAGAAAAACATACAATTCATATTACCTATTTGTCTGTTTCTTCCATCTTTACTGTCTGCCTATTGCCTCACCTTATGTATAAATATGATTTACTCTGGGGTTGACAGAGATATAATTTGGATAGCTAGAAGGGACTATTTAGGAAAAGTGAAGAAATAGTAATTCTGAAAGTCTTGAAAACCTTTCACTTGACAGTCTATCTAGATTTGTCAAAATGAGGTCAGGTAACTAAATGTGCTACTTGAGGTTAATTTAGTACCTAATTAAATAGAACGTGACCACTGAAGAAAACTATGAGACTTTTCATCTTAGGAAGTGAATATTTAAAGATCTTCTAAGAGTTATGAGTCATTTATGACAATCGATAAAATAATTAGCATTTATCTTCACCTTCCAAATAAATAGAAAAATGAAATGGAGTGAAAAACCTTTATCTTAAATGCTCTTGAAGCATGACCTTGGTTAGGCCACTTTTCCTTCTAGAGACCATTTTTTTCCACCTGAAACATTAGGGTGTTGGAATTGCTGATTTCAAAGATCTCTTCCACACCCCAAAACTCTATAGTTATGATTCTGTGCATTTATTTTTGTTAAGTCCCAGACATCAGGTATTGTGTCATAATCAAGGTACAAGGATAAATGGAACAATGATATGATCTTGAATCCATCTTATTTCCTTTCTTTAGTTGGCTTTTCCATGGAAGAATTATTTCTACCTTATAAATTGGAGATGAAGAAGAAAACATACTAATATTACCTTTATCATTTTTAATCAAAAGAATGTATGAAATATGTATTTGGCTACTATTCCTTGCTTTTCATCAAAGCAAATATGCAAATATATAATAACACATGGAAATATTAGGGAAGCTTTTTATCAGGATGCAAAGAAACCTTTCCAGTAGAAACATTTTGGCCTGGAGGATGCTCTTTGATCTAAGAACCTGAAGCTTATGGTGTTTTAAACACCCTATAGTAGGGTTGCATAGCCAGTTTATACTAAATAATCCATTTGCTTAAAATTTTTCTAAAATCATGAAAAAAATCTTGAAAATTAATTACCAATATGATATATTTTTGCAATAATCCAACAAAGTAACTATGGCTTCAACTTCAGTGTCTTCTATATAAGTCCTCTGGCAAAATTGAACACTATATAATTCAAGTGACAACAATGACTAAGTAATTAGTCCATAAACAGCATCTAGCTGAGTAAACAGGAAATTTCCTGCCCTTATCTGAGTATTACATTTCTCATTCATTCCCAGATGCTCAAGCCAAATTGTCAGTCATCCTTGATTTCTTTCCCTCACTTACCCTATCAAATTCATTTAAAAATCCTATTGGGTTTGTGTCGAAATGTACTCTGAGTCCATCCACTTATCTACAATTTCTATGTTTTTCATTGACCATATCTTTAAAACTGCCACCCGTTACTCTAAATAGCATTCCTTATTACCCTTCCTTGATACATTTTTAATAGGATACTTATTTCCATTTTACTTATTTAGTTGATATTTTTTCTCTCTGCTCAGTAGAATCTCAGCTCCACAAAATAGGTGATTTTGTCTATATTGGTCACTGCTAT
This sequence comes from Physeter macrocephalus, assembly GCF_002837175.3. Taxonomy (NCBI): domain Eukaryota; kingdom Metazoa; phylum Chordata; class Mammalia; order Artiodactyla; family Physeteridae; genus Physeter; species Physeter macrocephalus. The sequence continues at coordinate 39,233,545 of NC_041223.1, forward strand.
AACTCCATATCCTAGGAAAGTGCCTAGTACTGAGTAGATACTCATGCACATTTTTTGCGCAAACAACTGAATCTCCACTGCAACCACCTAGACCAAGCTCATGTCATCTCTCACCTGAGTTATTTCAATAGTCTCCAGTTGATCTTCTGCTGCCTCTCACAAGCTTTCCTCTGCAAACATTGTTTCTCTTCACACAGCAGCCGATGATCTTTTAAAAACCTACATGTCATACTAAAACACTTCAAAAGCTTACTGTTGCCCTTAGAACAAATCCAAACTCACTGGAACAGCCGAGAGTGCTCTGATATGAGCTTGCCTCTGCTTTCCAGCACCAAAGACCTTTAAGCAAGCCAGGCTGGCTCCTAACTTGGGCATTTTGACTTGCCTTTCCCTGCCAGGAACCTTTTTATCAGGCCTCTTCTGAGGTTTGCTTCTTTGTATTCAAGTCAGAACTCAAGTGTCTCCCCCTTGGAGACAGAGCCACTTCATACATTATGCACTTGTCCTGCAGTTTGTACACTTACACAAAGGCCCCCTGCTCTTCTCTCCTCCTCAAGACTGGGACTGGAGCTGCAACTGACCAGGGGAAGAGTTGCCTCTTAATTTCGTACTAAGCAAAAAGCCCTCCTGTTCAGACTTTGCCACCTTGGGCAGCACATACCCAGAAAGGAGACTTTTTCTAATTTGCACAAATCTTCATAGGTTAGTGGAGTCCTGCTCAGTACTGACCCCACTCTTCCTTTTCTAACCAATTTAGTGTCATCTCTTTCCCACAGTCATTGTCTGCCTCACCACTCTGTTTTGATGCCCCTACCTTTCTGAGGTCTGAAATTATCTGTCTTGCTTGTTTATTGCCTGTCTCCCTTCATCTTTAATGTAAGCTCCATAACAACAGGGTCCTTCTTTGTCTTCCCTATGGTCCCTCACTGATTTCGTTTGTACCGTTATGCCCAGGAACACTCACAACAACCCAGCTGGAAGAGACATTATTGTTCTCGTTTTACCTTGAAACAACTGAGACCTCAGTTAAGTGATGATTGCCTGTTTACGTATACCCTTCACAAGATTGAGTACAAGGGATGCAAAGTACATGTTTAGAATTTATCATTATATAAGTGGGAGGTATAAAGATGCCTATGACTGGAGTAAAAACCTTGATCCATCCACCCCATACAAACTCCTGAACTTCAGATTCCTAATTCCTCATTTCATAGTCAAATTTGCAAGTCTGGGATTATTATATGAGTGGTGTCTTAATTTTGTTTTAAATAAATAGGGTGGGAAAGGGAGGAGTGGTTGACGCTCTAAATTCCTCCGGTCCCTTCTCTCCATTTTGTAAGTGGTCCAAAAATCCGAGGCAGAGAAAGAGACACTCAGTAAGGAAACTTGAAGATCAACGTGTCCCTATTTTAATAAGGACGCTAGCACAATTACATGTATCAGCCTAAAATATAAACGTATTTTCATTTTATTTTAGTATTTTTTCAATTCTAAACTTTGAAAATATTATTCTACATGTTACAAAAAATGTCAGTCTAGGAACCTTGTGCCAATAAATAAAAGTAATACTATTGCTTTAACATACTTGACAATAATTTTCTTACTAAATTCAGACCTTCCCATTTTATGTTCAGTCACAGATTCACAAATGCTTTTAATGATGCTGACAGAATGAATTGGGATAGGAATTCTTAATTATTCATACTTTTTAATTTTTCAAGATATAAATGAATTTTAACTCAGCATTTACTAGAGTGACACCTCTGTCACGAGATCTATGGCCATTCATTGTTTGCAGCACAGGAGGCCTTTCAAAGAGTTTGTAGTCTTCTGGGTGAACTCAGTACCTCTAGGAAAATGCAGTGGAGGCCCAAGGAAAAAGTAGCTTTCATGCATTAGCATAAAAAATCTCAACATTTGTTTCAAGATCTAGTTGCTAGACTTTAGTTGCCTAGAAATGGTTTAGAACCAGGAAATCTCCTTTGATAAAAAACTAGGTAAATTAAACTTTAGTATAGTGAATTGCTTTTTCCTTCACATTACCTGCATTCTGCTCACAGCCTCCTTCTTGACTTGAGATTCTGAGTAATTCCATTCATCATTTCTAGCAAAGTAAAGAAAACACCTGTAACTTAGAATATTAGGAGGAATGCACACTGTATACTATCCCCAGTGGAATTTGACTAAACAATCATAACAACTTGGGTGACAAAAAACTCAGAACAGTAAAATATTGGCAGCTTACAAACATCCAATTCAGGTATTATGGAAATAAGCCAGCCCAAATCACGCAAGGGACAAAAAGCCAATTCACTATGTTTGAATGTCAGACGGATTTTCGGGTAATAGCTTGTAAAATGAAGGGCACTTTTAGAGTTCCAATGTAAATTTCAACAACCTGAATTCTCCCTTCAGAGAGTAACAATCTTCAGGAATTCCAAAGAAATATATTCCTAACAAAATGATAAGCCTCTTTCCTGTAAATGAGTTCTGCTATTTCTGTCATGTTTAATTTTATCTGTTGTTATGTCTTTGATTTCTTACTTCAAAAGTCTGTTTCAAGTCCTCTTGTGTAATTAGATGGAATATAAATTGTAAATACATTGTAAGAAAAAGAATATTTTGAGTATTTACTATGTGTTAGATGCTTCATCACTTAATCTTCACAACAGCCCTGAAAACTCTCCTTATTTTATAAAGGCCACGAGGCTTGGGTACTGCATGAAATTTTCAAATTCACACAGATTGTAAGTGATGGAGCTGAAACTCTCATATTTATCTATTTGACTACAACCATGTAGTCTTTATACTAAACAACATTGCTTTCATTAAAAAATTCTATTATTAATATAACATATTCATATAAATTCATAAATTATTATATTCATATAATTTTATATAATATTGTATATATTCATTCATATAGCAAAATGGTCTCTGATTTCAATAGCATTCTCTGACATTATTTGAACATAAAAGAAGGCTTTTTTTAAAATCAGTACTAAAGAGTCATGTGTCATTCTCAAGTTTGACGTGCCTGATGTGTTTTGGTGACCCCTAGCAAAACAAAAACTTTTCCTGAGCTAGTAATTCCCCTGCCAGGGCTACCGAGCACTGTCACTATAGAGGCAAATGGACATCTGGCTTTTTCTTTTTCTTGTGGTGCTACTTCCCGACTGCATCCACTGCGTCACTATCATGCAATTAGCCATTTTAGGGAGTGTAATATTGCTGATTACAGTCGTAGAGAATTTCTGATATAAACTGGATATTTTACTTTATGCTGCAGAAGCACCAGTTTGATCGTTTTAATAGTTCTATGTATTTTAGCGTACAGGCCTTTTTTTTCACCAGATGCTCTCTTTCTGGAATCCCTCCCTCTATTCCTCCATTCTTTACCTGGGAATCTCCTTTTAGGCCTTTAAATGCAAGAATCTTTCTGTGACATCCCCTCTGTGTATATTATTTCCCATCTTCACACTGTATTATAATGATCTGTCTGTAATTCTATTTTAGCCATTATATTGGGAACTTCTTATAGGCAGAGTTGGGATTTAGTGGTTCCTCAGTGCTGGGATATAATAAGTGCTCACTAAATTTTAAAAAAATATAAAATAATGACCTCATAGTTCCTCCAGGAAAATATAAGAATATTTTGTAGTCTAAATTATGAATTATTCCCTGGGGAATGAAATGAATACATTTAAAAATAAATTCCTAAATTGCCTATCAAGACTATGATTATACATCACTACTGTTCAAGAAAGTATTTGACAAGAGAGAAAGCAGTTTAGTTTGAACAGGCAGGATTCCATGAAGATATTTTTGAAAGCCTTAGTATTTAGAAATGATTTATGTATATTCATGGTCACTTTTACTTTAAGCTTTAGTTATTTAATTGACTCCTTCCTCAATCTTTTGATAGATTCTCCCTAGGTTTTGCAAACTACAAAATACCATCCTATTTTAGAAGCAGTTTTTCAAGAACAGCTCTCAAGAAAGATTTGGGAGTGAATTTCCCCAAGTATACATCCATTTGACTTACAAAGATGGTGGAAACTCGGGGTGGAAGCTCCACGCCTCTGTCTCTCTCCAGCTGCAGAACCCCTTATATGTGATGAGCCCTTACATGTGATGACCCTTTGCCTGCCTTAGGCAGTCTGAGAGGAGCTTTCGGCACCTCAAATCCACTTCTTAGGAGCTGAGCACCTGAATCCCTGCTCACTTCAGTTTAAAACTGCAAAATGAAAATTATACCTACATCCTAAGCATCTTGTAAAGATTAAATGATGTAATACATCCAAACTGTTTGGGATCGTTCTAGGCACATAGTAAGCACTATATAAATGTTAGCCAGGGAAAAACAATGTGGATCAAACTCCTTTTTTAGTGTGCCCATCCTTACCTTTTCTTTGCTTACTGAAAAAGGAAATTCCATGTTGCATTATGTTTCCATCAAATCTTTGCTTTCATGAGGAAAATAATTAATACTAATATGGATGGATACTTTTCTAGGTATATGGCCTGCATGTCATGGAACAATATGCTTTGCTTTTGTGCATACTTGAACATGCTCAAGAATCAACCTGGATGGGTCTAACAGCTAGAAGAGAGTCCTATGATGAGTGGAGACTAACCTCTACTACTCAGCTTGACGGCCTGGGATTCCTCCCTTCTCGCCACCACAGAAGGTGGTGTGTGTGTAACTCAGGTTGCTAATCCACAATTCACCAAAGCAAACTAATTTTGACACATTCTAAAAAAGGAAGACTTCCAGTAAGCAGGCAGGTCTGCTGACATTTGATAATATCTAGTTGTCAGTGAGATTTTAGAAGGTGCATATGCCCGCGTTGATTCTTGGACTTAAAAGAAACACACAGCAGGAGTTTATGGAATGAAAATGAATGATAAAACATTTTGCAAGCATTTCATATGAGATCATGTGTTAGTTAATGTTTACAGTTCATGGCTGGGGTGGTTTTGGTTAATTAAAGAAATCACTTGGGATAAGGAAGTACTCAGAAACGATTGTGGGTTTTTATGGTTCATAATAAGCCCAGAGACTTGAGGCAGGCTTTCAAGTTTCTATAAAACTGAATATATTTTCCCTTTGGCCCATTATTTACTTAACTGTAGGTCATTTATTTTGGCAGGAGAAAATGTACCTGTTCAATATCAAAAGGCCTATGAATTTTAACCTTCTTTTATTGTTTTATTATATCATTTGAGAATTTTTAGCTAAATGAAAAAAATGGTGATTTTTTTTCTATATATTAGAATTCCTCTTAGCTTCTGTGATTTTAGTTTCCATAATTTGAAGTGCATATTGTAAATAAATTGCTTTATTTGATTGAATGTAGGTTTTCCATTAGCGAAGTCCAGTAGCTATATTTGACATTGTATATACATCTAAGAAAAGAAATATTTTCAGAAATGGCTCTGAAGATAACTGAATCTTTGTATGTATCCACTTAAAGATCTCACCTAATAACAATTTTCTTATTGCATAAAAATATGAATTTATACTTTGGATTATGAATTATGCATGTTGGGGACAGATCTAGCTATTTTAGTTGTGTATATTAAATTTATTAATACTTTTTGTTCAATACCTACTCCTGCATTGTGTGTACAGGACAAAGCCCAGCCATACCACCTCCATTACCAACAGAACAAGCTTCTGGACCCACTTTGGCATCACCAACTCTTGAAGGCAAGTATTTTATTTTATTTTTCGAAAGATCATATCTATTGTAGATAAAATAGAATATAGAGAAACAAAGCAAAATAGTAATAGCAGCAACAACAAAATCCATATTTTCTCAAATAGTTTTAGTATGTCTAAGCTATAGTTTACGCTTCCAAAAAATTACAATTTGCTCCTTTTTAGAACACCAAAAATTTCCACCTAAGATTTTATATTGGTGACCATCAGCTTCCAGAAGGATGACCTGCTTCATAACCCTGGAAATCAAGCCAGAAAGTATAGGGACAAATGGACAAGGATATGCCTTGCAATTCCTATACATAGAACTCAAGAAAATATTATATGGTCATTATCAGGATTCATACACCCTTGTAACCTATCCTCTCCTCTATACCTTACTTATCTTCTCTCCCCTAAACGTACTCCCAAATGAATCTCCAATAACGACGAGAAAACGGCTGAGATTTTCAGTTCATCTCATATATCCTCCAAACCCCTCCTATAAAGATGACCCAAGCCTTGTTGATAATTTCTTGTTTCTTAGAAAGATGGTGGTAACTCTGTGCCTTGGAAATAATATAGTGATTAACAGCCTGTGTTCTACAATCAAACAGATCTGGGTCCAAATTCTGGTTCTGCCCTTTTCTACCTGGATGACCTTAATGTGATACCTAAACTTTCAGGATCTTTATTAGTAAAATACTGATACTCATAATACTACCACAGAGAGGTGCTGTAAATGTAGAATAAAACTATAACAATTGCAATTTTTATTATTATATTTGATATTGATGAACTTAGGAATTTCTTTAACTGTATTTTATTGGCTTAACACAACTGTCCCCAAAGAATAGTTTGTAGATCACCAGCATTAAAATCAATTGTAAAGCTTGTTTAAAAAATGCATATTCCTGCCACATTTTAGATCTAGTGAATCAGATCTGGCAATTCAGAGAGGAAAATCTATATTTTTAACAAACTCTTTAGTTGAGCCTTTTACACATTAAATGTTAAGAAACTTTGATTTATGTTTATGTGTAAAAATTATTACAAATCCAACCATTTTACACCAGACATCTGAATTTGGTAGCCTACTTCAAATAGTTTATTTATTTATTTATTTATTTATGAATTAAATCTGAATGACTTGGTAAGAGATGCATTGTCCCATTGACCACAGACCCAACAATCGATTGGCTATACATTTATATTTTGGGCAATACATTTATTTATATTACAGTCAGCAGCCAGGGAAGGATTTTAGTAGCTGAGCAGGTGAAGTTATTTCTAAGTTTATATTATAATATCAGCATGTTCTATCTACTTTTTTGGCCAGATCCTGACCAAATTATGCCTGTGGCTATGCTCTCTTCAACTCACATTTATTTAGAATATGATTATGTTGGCTTTACTTATATGCATTTCACATTTGACATTTCAAAACGCTTTAAAGTAGACATTATTAATGATTAACAAATCTAAGCTTGCAGTTTATTTTTGCTAAATTAGTGACCAGCAGGACTGGGATTCTAGCCCTGGATTTCTAGTTCTACACCCAGAGATCCTTCTATCATATTACTATGCAGACTTTGGAGTTTGAGGATTCTAACTTCATGTCTTCTGAGACATCAGCAACGTTGGTAAAATGAAGACATGACATTTTGTGCTTTAGATTCCATGCAGTTCTGTGATAGAAGTATCATGTTCTGATGTCAGTCAAGAGTACGCTAGCAATGTTTATCAACATCTAATGTGCACACAGATCACCTGGGGATCTTTGACAATGCAGATTCTGATTTGGTCGGTCAAGGATGGGGCCTTAGATTCTTCAGTTTTACCAAGCTCCCAAGTGTTGCTGCTACTACTGGTCCAGGACTTCATCTGTATAGTAAATCCCTAAGTGATTTAGGAGGAAGGTGGAGAGCAATTGAATAATCCTAAAAATGCTTTCAATTTAGTATTAGTTACCTAAATGACCTATTGTTGACCAAATGTCCTTCAGAATGACTGGAATGACACACATGGAGAAATTCTGACTGCTAGTTGTCTGGGAAAAAGCAAAAGGTTTCAAGCCACATACCTAAGCATTGTAGAAAGGCTCAAAAGAGAGCAAGAGAAAAGCCATTGGGAATTGGGGGAAAGGTTACATTATACTTGTAAATTGTAATAACCTATTATATAGTATGTAAAATATTTTGATTTGGTCAGCTACAAATTGAATGAATTAGCAGTTGCAAATTTCAAATAAAAATCCCATACAATCTGCAAGTTAGTACTGTGTCAGTACCAATCTGAAGAAAAGAATTTGTTTGGTTATTAGAGACCATGATTTAATGAAAAGTTCACGTAATGTCTCGCTCCAAGAGTCCAAATCAACAATGCTTCTTGAATATTTAGAGAACAGTCCAGATATAGTCCAAGGTTTGAAACTTTTGTCTCCCATCCAACTCAGCTAAAGACATTTATTTGCCCCACACGGGTCTTTTATTTATTGATTTTTGAATGTGATCATCTTGGATAGGGTGAGCTTCCCACTGTCTCCATTGACTTTCACCCCTCCTTCTCCCATTCACTCACTTGGGTCCAGACTTCCTTCGTGTGTGTGACAATTATGTAAAGACAGTTTCTTCTTAACATAATAATTTCTTAAATTCCTGATCAACCTTGGTGTCTTAGTCTGCAAGGGCTGCCATAGTAAAATACTACAGACTGGATGGCTTAAACAACAGAAGTTGATTTTCTTACAGTTCTGGAGGCTGGGAGTCTCAGCTCAGGGTGCCAACATGATTAGGTTCTAGTGAGATCATTTCCTGGCTTGTATATGGCCACCTTCTTGCTGTGTCCCTGTATAGCAGAGAGAGCACTCTGGTGTCTCTTCCTCTTCTCAGCAGAACGCCAGTTCTATTGGATCGGGACTCCACCCTTATTGTCTCATTTAAGTTTAATCATCTTCTAATCCAGTTACATGGGGGTTAGGGCTTCCACATATGAATTTTGAAAGGACACAATTCAGTCCATAGCACATGGTAACCTCTCAACTTAGTTAATGTATAAGTAAAGCAGCTTAAATGTTTGCCTCATATAATTTGTTTAGTTTAATAAGCTGTTTAAATATTTCTTTTTCAGTAATCAATGATTTTGCCTTTTTCAGTTCTGTGATACCTGATTTTCCAACACCATAAATTCCCAACTTGCATCATCTTCTGTACATGCTTATAATTGATAAGAGTTAAATATTTAAAAATTATTTCTTAACTGAACTCATATATAACTGAGCTTATACTGACGGTAATAAAACAACAAAAACCCTAAGTACTCTCATTATTGACTACTGACGTGTATCATTTATCTAGCTAGTAAGTAAATGACTTGGAAAAAATTTATAGTCCGAGAGAGAGGGAGAGATCAGAGTTATATTTCTTTTGGCATTTGGACTATAAGTTTATGTGACTTGAGATAATTAGACAAAAAACTGACAAGTGACCATCTCACTGCCCAAATGTTCACAGAACAAGAGATAGCCTATAAATAATAGTGTCACCTTTAAGTTTCATCAGATGTTAATTCCGTTGTTGTTGTGAGACAGACATAAATCAGGGAGCTCCAGTTCCCCCAATTTGAGGCAGATTTTGATAGATTATTCAAATGTTTGACTCTAGTTTACCTCCTGGAAGAGGTTCATAAACCACCCTGTAGCAAATGTTTTGCCTATCAGTCTGTCACTTGGAAAAGGATGTGTCATTTGTTAAGTGGGACCCTTAGGTTCTATTGTTATATTTAAAGAGCAGTTTTATTTGACATTTCATCCTGGAGCCCAACACTACAGTTTAAGTACATAACCTAACAATGTTGCAAGATTACAAGGCTTTTGTTAGTAGTATCCACTTTTTATCTGCAGAAAGGCACAGTCTGCCCTGAGATTGCTGGTACTAAGCAGCTTCCCAAGGAGTCCATGTTATCAGGCGATGCTGAGATCATGGGCTTTGTCAGGGCTTGCAGATGTGCTGCCTGTGCCTTCATTAACATAATTGATTAGGAGCTAGGACATATTTAGTATTAATCAAGCTGTTTTTAGTGAGGCTGATTATGCACAGTCCTTGACGCACTATTTTAGTCTGGAACTTCCTTAGGACCAAGTTGCAAGAAAATGGCATTATGTAAAAAGGAACTTACATGTGGCACTAACTTATGCTCTTTGATTTGAGGAATACAGTTATAACAGGTCAAAATGCAGGAACTTAAACGTATTTTGCATTTTAATGTTTTAAAGAAAAGGAGGGCTTATATATAGACTAGATTATTAAGTTTGCTCACAGGAGATTGGAAACAATTTAGGATTTTATCAGCAGAAATCTAAAAAAAATCATGGACCTTGTTATGGGTGAAAGCATTCTACACATCTCTGAAGCCCTTAAAAGCTTCCTTTGTGCTTTCATAGCACTTAAAACAATAAGTTTCTCACAACACTGGCTTCATTCTGTTAAGTATCTGTGCACTTCTTATCTTGGGTCACTTATCTAATGCCTGGAAGTTGTGTCTGGCCTTCTTAGAATTTCACTCCTCTCCCCATACCAGACACTTTGTACACCATAATGAAATTCCATTGCCTTGAATCTTTGGGTATAAAGACTAATTGTATATTAAATCAGTTGTTTTCTTTGACTCCTACTACTGTATGTTTTAGAATATGTTTGGCGTTTGGCCAGGGAAATTGGCTACAATAGCATTGAAAAGATCTTGTATAATGACCACCTCAGGCAATCCTTTTGGTCATTGTTGTCAATTTGCATTTGATTATGGACATAACTTAACTGGAACTAACTTAAATAGAGAGCCACCTTCAATATAATAGTAATTCTTATGATCTTTCACAACAGTGTTAAATTTTGTGACGAATTAATTCTTCTGTCTATTGTGAGCTCTCAGTGGTGTTGAAAGGCTTGCAAGTTCAAAAGGCCACTATAGTTATCCATATATTCCACAAATGAGACAGATCTATGTGAGTACCTCGCCCCCTTCATCAAATGGTGCCTTATTATATTCACATCACAGGTGGTTTCAACCCTTAGCGTGAGAGCCCATTTATCAGCAAATGTTTGTTAGAACTGTATTTCTTAGAAGAGATTAGTTCCTGACTGCTCTCAGAGAGAGTCCTCAGTGAATAAACAAGACAGCTTCAGGCAACATTTTCCATCTCCTCCCCAATCATCAAAAAAGCTGCTTCATTAAATCTTTGTATAAGTACAGTTACTGGATATCATCCTGTTGTTCTGTAATCAACAACGCTGGAAAATTTTTTTTCTTTCCTCCTAGTCAACACAACCCCCTCCCCCACTACCAAACACAACATTTTATGTTGTTGTTGATCCCTGAAGAATTAAAGACTTCCATCCACATGTGATTACTGGACATTTAATGTAAAATGGCCACACCTCATCTATCGTGGCAAAGATGTGGAAAGAAGAGGTTATGTGATCTCTTATTAGGTATATATCTTATACTTAAATTACTTTTAATATTCCATTACAAACATATAGTTTGCATTAATGGAGCCAAATAAAGTAAGGTGAATGAATACTGTATACCCTATCATCTTCTTGAATAAACATGTAACTGGTACTAACTTAGTATTGCAGTCATGAATAATATAAATGCTATCACCCAACAGTGGGCAAGAGAACTCTAGAGAGAAGACTAAAATCCCAACTTCCAATTGCAACTTTGACACTAATCAGTTGTATTATCTTTGACAAATCGATTGACTTTTTAGGGCCTCCGCTTCTTCACCTGTCAACTGTGGGGACTGAATTTAAATGGTCTTTTCTGCTTTCACACCCAGATATTTCAAGATTATTTTTTTCAGGTTGGTGCATTAGTAGTAAGCTACATTAAGAGCAGAGTGAAGACTCCATGGCTTGGCACAGTGTTTAAATAGCTACCACAGATGTGTAAGGAAGGTATGGCTATGGCTTAGATAGAGATGTCATACTTGGGCCAACCAGGCATGTCCCTATGAAATGGATAATACTATGAAGCATTATTTTCTGAAGTTCAAAAGTACGTGGTACAGATAATAAGGGCTATAAAAGTTAGGAAGAAGATGAGATACGAGTGAAGCAAGGCTATGAGGTGAAATCACAAGATCTGCATTGGGCCATAAAGAGTAAGTTGGTAGGATTTGTGTAGAGGAGAAAGGAGCAATATAGGAAACTTACTATAAGATAATTTCTTACCATAGTGTGCATTCGAGGACAATGTTCTACAGCAGCTAGTAACGTTTTATTTACAGTTCTATTAAACTGAGAACTTTATTGTCTTAGCTCTTCATTGAGACATATCTTGAGAAGCAAAAAGCATAAAATAATAAAATTGAAATTTGGCCCAGGTTCTTATTCCATTAACTCTATGACACAGTTAATCTTGAACTTTAGGGCAATGCAATATTTTTCTTTGTTCTGAGGTGAAATAAACTCATGTCCTTGGGCAATTTTTAATGGGATTGACCTTTAGTTATAAATTTTGATAATATAGGTAAACCATACTATTTTTAGTACCTATTTTACTTAGAAAGTTGCTATGAGGAGTGAATGAAACAAGGTATATAGCAACTTAGCACAATTATGTACTCAGCCATTAGCTATTATTATTATCGTTATCTCTTTTTTTTGTTATCATTTTTTTAATCAGGAAATTTCTCTTTATATATAGTAAATTATTAATTTTTATGTTAGTTCTTTATTGGTATCTGTAAAGATAATATGGTAATCTCATTAATGACATTAGTCAGTAAACTTGAAACTCTATATAATTTCTTAATATAGGACCCCAGTCATATCCTAAAGAATTTTGTACACACAATTGAATCATTTACACCTCCTCACAGACTGCGTGAGCCTGCTAAAACAACTGAGCAGAGGGGTAGTATGATTAGATTTGCATTTTAGATCATTGTGTCAGCTATAGAAAGTGTGGATAGTGAGGGGTGGGGCTTGGGGGTTTGGAGACAAGAAAAACTGAGGAGGCTACTGCTCATGGGGGAAAATTATGTGACTTTTCTCTTAAACAATCATATTTAACCCTCAAAACAATTCCAAGCAGTGAATATGATTTATATCATTTTACAGAGAAGATCAGAGGAATCAAGTAAATTGCCCAAGATAACACAGTCCTAACAGTGGTATAATTGAAATTGGAATCCAGGTGTCTCACTCCCAGGATCAGTCTATTCCATTATTGTAGACTAGCAATAAAAGTTAGGGCTGAGCATAATTGCTAAAGTCTTATCTGACCTGGATAAATGAATGGCACTTAATAAGAACAGGTTTGGGGAGATGATAATGAGTTCAGACTTGCTAGGTGCATCAGGGTCCCTGGAACATTCAAAATGGGTGATTAAGAGTATTTAATGGGGGCTTCCCTGGTGGCGCAGCGGTTGTGCGTCCGCCTGCCGATGCAGATTTAATGAATGTAGTATTTATAAAGGTTTGAGCAGAGTTATGGTGAAGCACCCCAAGGCTAGCCAACGCAGGAAGCCTTTACCAGCCCTAGGCCTGAGGAAGCAGGGGAATAGAGTGGTTTATAAACCCCCAAACCTTGTAACTCTAGGAGAGAGATGCCCAATCAAAACTATGTCCTTTAGTAGAAGAACACATCATGAACAATCTGTAAAATGATATATATAATATTCTCAGTGAGCCAGGGTGGGTAATTGGAGAATAAATGCCCAACTCTCTCTTTTTTTCCTGCTCTATTATCTCTTGATGTTGCTCCCATTGGCCAAACTAACCTGAATCCAGAGGTTGTGTTAATCCTTGGTTAACACAATCCATAAAGGTCAGGGTGGATATTGGACCTGGAGAGAAAATGAAGACTCTGCCACGTGTCGGGAAGCATGTTGAGTGGGATTCACATAAGTGGTCATCTCCAGCAGACAACTGAAGATAGAAGTCTGGAGTTCACAAATGAGAGAGATGCAGAGGCTGAAGTCATAAGCTTATTCCGAGCATAGCAGTTCCTGAAGTATGTTATGGGGAATTCTAGTTCTATGATATTCTTAGTGAAAAAAATTTATAACATAATACTTTGGGTCCACATAATATTTTCTTTTTGGACATTCACAATGTACACAAGTATGTTAAATTAAGAGAGCCATGAAATTCTTGCCAGAAAACTGTTTAACTCTTTTTAAACTCAGTGGTCACAGAAACATTTCTTTTCCCAGTAATACTTATTGAGCTCCCAAGGAACAATTGATCTTAAAAATATGTTGTATCATACAAATCTTAGTTTTGGATATAACTGAATGGCAGGTCAGTAATAAGTGTGAGTGAGGTTTAGTGCATCCAAGAAGGAAAATGTGGGGAACAACATTGTTTTAGTCAGGGTTCTCCAGAGGAACAGAACCAATATGATGCATGTACACACACACACACACGCGCGTGCGCACACGCGCACGCACACACACACACACACACACACAGCGGGGAGGGGAGGAGAGGGTAGAGAGAGAGAGAGAGTTATTTTAAGGAATTGGTTCACATGATCATGCGATTTTGAGGGCTGGCAAGTCTGAAGTCTATAGTGCGTGCCAGAGGCTGGAGACTTAGGGAAGAGTTGATACTGTATTCTCAAGTCCAAAGGCAGGCTAGAGGCAGAATTCCTTCTTCCTTAGAGGACCTCAGTCTTTTTTCTTAATACCTTCAACGGATTGGTAATCTACTTTAGTCAGAGCCTACTGATTTGAATGTTAATCACATCTAAAAAATACCTTATAGCAGCATCTAGACTGGTCTTTGACCAAGTGACTGTTACTATGGCCTAGTCAAATTAACCATCACAAACATCATCAGAAGACAGACTAGAAAGCCAAGGATGAAAAGATAATGAGGGAGGAAAGGGAACAACAGGGCCAAGAGCCCCAGGGAGAAGGATAAGACAAAACTGGCCAGAAACCTTTAGGCTTGTCAATTAGAAGATCATGGTGACCAACTTCTGCCTCTAAATTTTCTCTATACCCTCATATAAATGAGGGTATAGCAATCAGGAGTTCTGAACTAAAGATCCAATTGTTCATATTAGTTTCTTAACCTCTCTGAGACTCAGCTTCTTCAACTGTAAAGTTATATTTTTTGAAATAAATGTCTCAAAAGTTTGTTCCATCGCCACAATTTTATCATGCTTGAGGTTTATATTTCACTCATTTTTCCCCTCTACACATTTATTTCATTTCCTTTGTGTTACACAGGGGCTAGTCACTACTTCTAGGGGAAAAATGAATCCTCTATTTTAGAGTCTTGAAATGTTTCCAATATTTTGTTGTTTTCAAACTTTTTATTTTCAAATAATTTTAGATTTACAGAAGAGTTGTAAAGATAATATACAGAGTTCCAATACACTCTTCAGCAAGCTTCCTCTAATGTTAGGATTTTATATAACCATGATTTACCTACCGAGACTAAGAGATTAACTTTGGTACGCTAGTAACTAAACTACAAACTGTATTTAACTTTCACCTTTTAGTGATTTGTAAAAGTGTTTTTTTAATTATTTCTTACATGTGTGATGAGGACACAAATATTAACATAAGTATTCACAGCTTTTCTCCTCCACTTTATTGCCTAAGAAATATTCTAGGTATGCCTGGTCAGCTCTTGAGTGTTTATGTTCTACTCAGGACTCAGGATATGCTGGGTGAGCAAAAAAATTGGAAGGGGCTCAAATAATTAAATTAATTCATGTTTGAATAGGAAGGGTTATTACCCAGAAGAAAATATAAGATTTAGACAGTGAGAAAAAAGGTCAAGAGAAGGGAATAGAAGAGTCAGCATGGGCTGAAGTACGTTTTTAGCGTGCCCTTGGGAGAGAGAAACTTTTGGGAGGAAATGCTGTGATGGATTGGGAAGCTCCAGTAAGGAGAGAACCTTTAGAACATTTTGCTTTGGGTCATACAACATTAGCTATTTGAGAGACTTCAAAAAAGATTTAAACTTATCTTCAAACCTCCCTGGAATTTTAGACTCTCATTTCTTTTGATTGCAGCACTGTGCAGAGCTAGGCATGAGGTAACACAGCTCTGTTGGGGTTAATATGTTAGAACAAGGGTAATTCAGCTTAGTATCATGGAAAAGTAGGTCAGTGTTAACAACTGACTGTTGAGAAATTAGGGGGAAAAAAGAAACACAAAGACAAATAGGTGGAAAAGTGTCAAGGAAAAGGAAAATGTAAAGAAATATATTCCACAGATTATGAAATATAAATACATTTTAGTACACATTAAATATATTTCATTAGAAACTTGCATCTCCAAACTTAGAACTTTTCTCTCTTGTTATAATAGTCTCAATTTCCCATTATTGATTAAAAATAGTTTTTGGGGAAATCATTAGCTTTTTCCCATAATAAGAGAAAGAAGTTTTGTTTTTCTTCCCCTATACATCTGACAATATGGCGAGGGATGTCTGTCTGATTTGACTGTCTAGTAGCAATAAATTTTTATTCTGGAGATCAAGGGATGACAACCAAGAATCAGAGAAGGGTAAGGAGCTTTCTGTTGATCAGGGCCAGCTTCCTTCTTAAGAGATCTTTCATAAGTTTCATGCTAGTATTAAAAATTAAGGGTTTTTTCCCCCTATATTTTGACAAAAGAGAAAGTTAGGGATGAGAAGTTTTGTGAATAAGAGTGAATGTGATTTTTAATAGCTTTCTTATTATGAAATTCTAGTTGCAACCCTCTTGTGCCAGCAAACTTTTCTCATGAAGTATTTTATAAGAAAGAACCAGGTCCCTCCAAAGCTCTAGTTTACAAGTACCAGTTTTTCTTTATAAAACATTTATTTGCTATTTGTGTCAGCTTGACCTAAATGTTTCTTTCTATTATATAAGTTTATTAGAATTCCCAATGAAATTATTCATCCTCTCTAGAACCGATGAGAAAAGTGGCTACATCTTTAAAGCCAGGTCTGTTTTATCCAAATGGAGTAAGGGGTCTTGGCAATTGTTCACATAATAAACAGTGACAGATATTTGTTTCAATTATGTGAGATTTTGTGTAAAAATTTTTAATATACTAGAATAGACCTTATACAAGAAGAAGACAAAAATTGTGTTAATGGTTTGGTATAATTTATGAAAGATGAGGAAATTTATGTAGTCCATCATTTGAAATAAACCTGAATTCAATATATTAAAACAATTACAACTAGAAAAGTTGTACTCTTTGAATGGGCATTTATTTCCTTTATGAATATTGATATCTATTAGGCATATTTTTAAGATAAAAGGCTTCAATTAAGAATCAGACTTACACGGGGCTTCCCTGGTGGCGCAGTGGTTGCGCGTCCGCCTGCCGATGCAGGGGAACCGGGTTCGCGCCCCAGTCTGGAAGGATCCCACATGCCGCGGAGCGGCTGGGCCCGTGAGCCATGGCCACTGAGCCTGCGCGTCCGGAGCCTGTGCTCCACAACGGGAGAGGCCGCAGCAGAGGGAGGCCCACATACCACGAAAAAAAAAAAAAAAAAAAAAAAAAAAAGAATCAGACTTACAAATGTGCCCAATATACCAGTAACTTTTGGTAATTGAGTCTTTCTAATTTGTTTAGTAACTCAAGCCCTAAATTCTCAAAGACCTGTTATAAAAATAGCCATATCTTTGAAATGATAGTTTAGAGTGATGTATATTTTGATTTTGAATGATAACCAACTTTTTCCCTAAATATCAATAATTTAGTCACAAAAAGGAAAGGCTCAATTTTCTGATGTTTCTAGTCATTCTTGACATTTTAAATGCAACAAAGTACTTTTGCAATTCATTTCCAACTACAGAGAAATGTAGAAAAAGCATATAGATAAAAATATGAAAAAAGTAATTATATGTAAATAATATGATTTTGAAAATGAACAGCTATTAGGAATGAATCTTATATTTATATTTTCCTTACCCTTGTAGAAAGATGCATTAGAAAAGTTTACAATAAAAGATCTTGAGCAAGCAATGATTCTGCATAAAAAGTAAATTTTAATAGGGTTAGAAGAGTTTTTAGAAAATCACCAAATGGCTGCAGCACCCAAAAAAGAAAAAATCCAAGAAAAACGAAAAAGAAAATGCAAAATGCTCTCTTTGGAGCTATCCAGAGATGAGTTGTGTGGATGGAGAGCTTCTCACTTGAGCGTAAAGGTCAATAAACTTTAATTGAGCATTTGCTTTCTGAAATGTAAAAGCACTGAGAGGAAAAATAAATACCAGAAAGAAAAAGAAGAGCTGTGGCCACCTTCATTTATATAAACTTAATCCATTCAAAAGTAAAGCAATCACTTATCTAAAAAGCTTTTATCATTTTGAAAGGTTTGGGAGAAATCTACCTTATCCACTTTAAATACGAAGTTTAATTAACATAAACTTTTTTTGCAATTTGAAATGTATCAAATAATCTTTCTCTTTGCATTCCTTTTTGCATACTAAATTCAGAAACAGAAAAAAATTGTCCTTATATCAGAGAACTTTGGCTGTGAGAGAGCTGAAAGATAAGTGTCACAAAGAGAGGGTAGAAATTGGCAATTTTCTGTCTGTGCTCAGTTCGTTTGCAATTTTTTGTTGGAATAAGTCTACCTCAAACTTCTTATTCCATGTTGCAGGGGAAAGAAAGATCAGAGTTTGCAGTGATGCTTAGTTTTAAATCCTTGTTCTGTCACTTATGTGGTTTGTGAAGTTGGGCAAGTTACTCATCTTTCCTGAGCCCATTTTCTCATGGGTTGAAGGATGTGTTGACTTTTATCTGAGAACTAAGTATATGCTAATGCATGTAAGGTCATGTGCTGTATTCTGTTATAGCATTCTATTACAGTATAATTTCCTATCACCTTAAAATCAGTGTGATTAAACCAAAACTAACACATTTTTTTTCCTGCCTTGCTCTGATCACATAAAATAACTGTTGAGATCACTTCTCCACAATCTTTTTTGCAGCTTAAAGAACTGTATGTAGTCTGGTGTCTTGAAAAAGTTTGGATTTACACTGATTAGCTCTGGAGTTCTTTGGGACGTTTACTTCATGAATGGTATTGTATCACTAAGAGTTGTCAGCCTTTATCTGCAGGACAGGACTGGGCACTCAGCAGGCACCTCAGTCCCTCCAGCCGGCATTGATAGTAACACTTGTCATACTCAGTTCAGAATTCACATACCATTTTTCCCTGGAGCAGCTTTCACACTTTTTGCTCTTGGGTTTGGGCCTCTGCTGTCTCCCTTAGACTCCGACTTTAATGTCCCTAAGTCCATATTGTAATTGTAAACTTTATCCCTTCTTAGTCTCATACCTAAAATTCCTGGAAGGAATAGTTTAAAACTCTAGACCCTGGCAAAGGGTTTGACATAAGGTTAAATAAACATATGTTGATTAAGTAAATAAATTGTTTATGTAGAAGTCTCTGGGTAGTCAGTGGATGATGCTATACAAGTTCTGGTTGTGAATTTTTTGTTGTTAGTAGCTGATAATGAGAAGAGCTGACTTCTAAGAATAATTCAGCATTCACTAAAGGAAAAGTCAAGGCAAAGACTGGATTCAGGTTCTGAAAAACCAGTTTAGTTATTCCAGATAACTCAAGTGAAGTCCTTGAAGAGCTTTGCTGTTATAGCAACCTAAGCACAATGTGAAGTGAGGTACTCCCACCATGTTTCTATAATGTTACATTCTTTCAAGAGTCCCAAATAAAATCTCGAGGAAATTTTTGGGAAAAAGAGGAAAACATGAAGAAGGGTATTTGTACTGAATCCTTTTACTTTCTTAGTCTTCTTCATCGCAGTGTGATCACAAAATCCAGTGGGGTACTTGGCTCCAACCAGTCAGCAACAGCCAAAGTTCCTCTTAAAACATAATTTATCACAATATGATTACTCTGCTTGAAACCTCTCAGCAGCCTCCTACCTTACTCAAAATAAAATGGAAAATTCATATCATGAACAAGATTTTGTGTGATCGGCCCCTGCTACATCACTGGCCACCCCTCTTCTCACTCTCCTCCTGCATCCTCCGCTCCAGCCACTCTGGTCTCCATGCTCTTTGAATATAGCTCGAACGCTTCTCTTTCAAGGTCTTGGCAGATATTTTTCCTCTGCAGGAGAAGTCTTCTCCTCAACAGCCAAAACTCTTCTACTTTTTTTCAAGAATCTTTTCAAATGGTACTCATTCAGAAAAGCTTACCCCTGTTCCACCTTAAAAGAAAAAGCCACTTCTGATCTGCTCCCGCATGCTCTAATCCTCTAAACCAAGCTTTATTTTTTTCTGACCCTTATTATCACCTGACATTATATACACATATATATGTATTCATATATCCATGCATACATATGCATATAAACATATTCATTTTTAAGACTTAAAAATGGACTTTTCTCTAGCTTTAAAATTTTTTAAGCCGTAGCAAAGCCAGAGAATGTACAACAGCTATTTACAGATTTAAAGCTTTTTACGTTAACTGTTCTCAGAAAAATTAGGAAATAAATACTTCATTTGGGGAATAAAGGAATAGACAGGTGAAGAGGGACTTAACTACATTCTATTCATTCCCCTGACTTTTGTGGTTGAAGACAGAAGATTCCCTTACAGTTGCATTAGGCAAAAACTACTAATTATAGCAAAACTGAAACTGGAATCCACTTCATTCCAGCACAGTGCCCCTTCATAAACGTGTTAATTCCTAACTGAGTATTTTTTTCTTAAAGTTTCACAATATAAAATATTCCTGATACAGCCTCCCTCAACACAGAAAAATAAGAATTAATGTGCATTTACTCAGATTAATAAATGTCACACTTAGAAAAATTACTGAAGAGTATATGTAGGCAGATTTTGATTGTTTCTAAAATATAGTAATAGCTAGTTATTGCTATCGTTATTTTTTTTGAACATCCACTTTGGCCAGGCACTTTTGCTCAGTTTCTTCACAATAAGCCGGCAAGATAGATTTTACGAGTCCATTTTTTAAAAGAGGGAAATGAAATTCAGTGTGTCACAGCACATTGCCAATGTCACAACCAGAAGGGGTCAGAGACAGAATTCAGACCAAGGTCACCCATGCTAGCACCAGTGCTTTCTCTCTTGCTCCATTCCCCTCTGTAGATAACAATGGAGAACTCTGATAATCATTGGTGTAAGTGAACTTATCTGTTTATGTGAAATTTTCCATGATCATACTGTGACTGGGGTTCCAGGCCAGCCTCTCCCACTCTTTACAAACAAGGTGACAGTGACGAGGTGTGCTAGAATGAGTTGTTATGAAGGAAACCTGACTGGGACCAAGAATACATCAACCCTGGCCAGAGAGAGTTAGAAGAAAAGCATGTAAATTTTGGATAATCCCTACAGTAGAAAGGCAAAAAGGGGAGGAACAAACATAAGATGAAAATGAAGCATTTGCATTTGTTTGCTCAGTTTGCTAGGAACAGGCATCTTCAAAAGCTTTACAATTATAATGAACTATTGTGGATTCTCTGGCTTTGAGATGGCATAAAAACATTTAAAAGCAAGAGAAAAGCCCATTGTAAGGGCTTAGAAAGTAAAAAGTAAGTCATTTAATTTTTCTTTCATCTGATGTTAATTTATGCAGAAGCTAATAACATATTTGTGGCTCAGAGCTGCTCATTGTGGAGAGGATTTCTCTCTCAGCCAGCCTTTCCTGTGATCCCTGCCAGATAGAGCCGTCATTTCCGGGCTTATGACACTTTTCTCAGAGAAAGGCAGTATGCTGATAAGTTCACACTCTATAGACACACTTAATTGCGAACCCTCTGAAAATCAATGATATAAAATGTCCTAACTCTTCTCTAGCTGTTACTAACAAAACTGCAAACAAATTGGAGGAGAGGATGAGGAGGAAATTGGATATGTGGGTGCACAGTCAAGTGGAAAGGGAGGAGTATTGTTGACTGTTGAAGGAGAAAAAAGTCAAGGGAAGGAGAGTTTTCATATAAGAAACATGGGTTACTTTTATATCCAAGTAGGATATAATTAAATTGTTGTGCCTTTTATAAATGAAAAGCTTAATTTCACTGCTGCCAAATCACCTAAAGAATAGACAGTCGTGCTTGAAGAAATGCATGAATCTTCAGAAGTTGATGTTTTAAAATGAATTAACCACGAATAAAGTAAGTCCAATAATGACAGCTTAAAAGTCTAATTCATAAAAATGTTATTAAAGTACATTATTTATACCTGCTTTTTGTGGATTTCTGTTCTTATTCATGACTCTTTCAGTGTATGGCCATAATCACAGGCAGAGTGTATAATGGAAGCATTAATCAATCTGAACTAAGGCAAGAATACTGTATCACCACAATAAAGTCCCAGCTATATTAATATAAAGGGTAGAATTTATTACACAAGACAATTCTCTTTTTAAAAAATGGAAAGAATGTCTTCCATCTTCTGGCCTCAAATTCGTACTTTCCTGCTGAAGTTTAATATAAGATTAACTAATTGGCATGAACTTTTAAATGAAATATTTATTCATCTACATTATGAAACTTAGAGACTCGGATACTAAGTTGGATACTAAGCTGTGATCTTATCGTGACTATGGCATTGATTTTTAATATAGGCTAAGAATTATTTACAATTAATCTGTATTTTAATTAACTCCTTTCCTAGCACATGACATCAGATGGTGATGTTTAGCAAATGCCAATTCAACTGTCTGGCATATGCATTTATTTAGATAAGATGGAAAAGTCCTTGCTACATAAAATTTCTCCCAGAGAAGCTGAAAGTAATGATACTTAAATCAAAAGTATCTTTATTCAGAATTTTAAAGATGTTTTGCATATTTAATATGTATAAACCTTTAGGAAAAGGCAAAGTAGAATTCCATTGGTTTATTTCTAACTCTAGAACTATCAAAATCTGACTTCTTAACTTTCTACTTCTGATTGGATGAGCTGTAAAGGTACACTGTAGACACATTTGGACAGAGTGTGAATATATTTCTCCCTACAACACTAACTTATCTCTAGGAGTCATGAAAAGAGGTTCTTTGTAAATTATACTTCTGACACTGCAAGAAAGTGTTGGCTTTGATCTCGTAAGTAAAAAATCTCTATACCTAGGGAAAATTAATTCCTATATTTAATAAGATGCCATCATTAGTAGGCAACTTAAGCATTGATACTAGAAGTACACATTGAATTTCTTCAGCATAGTAACAATCTCATAATAGTTCTGGGTAATGAACAACTTTGAATGCCTGACATTTATACTTGAGTTGGAGAGACAAATGACAAAGAGAAAAGTATTTCAAATATAAGGTAAATTGCATTACTAACTGAAGATAAAAATCAGTCAATTTCCAACATTAACTGTGCTTATAGCTGCCTCAAACCTAACAGTACTGAATATTCCATTTCAACAACTGTGTACTTCTACATGACTTCGTTATTTAAAATGAGAACACTTACCAGAAAACTGTCCGGGGATGTCTAGTTGTTACATGGCTATTGCTGGGCAGCATTTGAAGTTCCCTCTGCCGCTCAGACCAAGGTTTTCGTAGATCTCTGAAACAGAAATCTTCCATAAAGAAGTCTAAAGGTACCACAAACTGTCAAACTGTTCTATGTGTCATCCAGACTTAACAGCAACCTCTGGGTACAAATATAGTCTGAGCACGCTGATTGATATGGCCACTCAGAAAGGGCAGTGGAAGTTATGTCCCCAATATGGTGCCATATAAATGTCACCAGAATCCAAATGTCTGTTGACAAGAGGCAGATCTGTAAAACAGTTAAATCAAAATATTGTTAATGGCCTAATATATTATTTCTAATGAAACTGAACATATGAAAAGAAAACAAAAAATAATTCTTTTAGCTTACCTGCAGCATTGTTTCTCAGAAATTATATTTTAATTTTCAATATTAATATCTTACTTTAGGCACTAGACAAACAATTGTTTAGTTCAGAAAGCTCAAACTATCTTGTTCATTTTTTGTAAACAGTATTAGCAGCCCACAATTTTATGCACTTACTGTGAGCCAGGCACTGTGCAGAATGCTTTGAAAACATATCTAACTTTGAAGGAAGTACTATTACTTTACAAATGAAGAAAATAAGGCTTAGTGAGATTAAATCACTTGCTCAAAGTCACAAAACTATCTGGAGGCAGAACTGACTTTAATGGTAATCCTTCATTCAAAACTTCATTTTCCTTTTGTACTAAATTTTCCTAAAGGAAATATTTTAAATTTCTTCTCTAGAAAGAGAAGAAGAAAAGAAGAAAGCTGAGAATAAAGTGACTTCCGAAACAAAAAAAAAAGGTAAGGAATTTAAAAGCTAACACATAAATTAATTAATATCCATTTGTAATATTACTGGTAAAGCTACTGTTTTCTAGGAAAGAAATCCCCTTAACAATTTTATTGTCATTGTTACTAAAAACAAATATAAGTATTCCAAAAAAGTAGAGATTGAGAAATTTTTAAAAGAAAATTCAAGCCTAAACACTTTTAAAATTTGTTACTGATTATTTTTTTTCTTTCTTTGGAGTGGTGCTCAATTCTACTTCATTACTTTACTTGATTACATATATGAATATGAAGTTTACTATCCAATTAATTTAGTTTAATAAAATTGTCTATCAAAAGAGCAAATTATTGAATGTATGGGAAAGAAAGTAGTTAATTGGTTTGCTATGTTTTGTTCTTTTTTGAATGGTTATTTTCAAATAGCACATCTGAAGTCCCAAACGAGCCCAAGAGATTTCTCAGCTTCTGACATGCTTGCAGTGGCCTGATAGCCCAGGGAACATTCAGTATATTCCTTTTAATGTCCTTTAGAAAAACTATTGAATTATATCATAATTAACAATGCCATCTAATGTTCCTACTGTCATGAAAAAAAATTTTTTTTTTTTTTAACCTTAGCAAAACTTTGCTCCTTCCCTGAAGGGATAGCACACCAAAACCACTGTTCTGTTACAAAGGTGCTAGTTCACTAATATTTGACATGACTGTGACTCTAATGTAGAATCACTCTATACAAGATGAATTGGATGTTAATGGCAGTAAAATGTGCCCTGAAATATATGATAATTAAACAGATGTTTATAGTTTTCTCATTTTACTACCAGAAAAAGAAGATGTCAAAATGAAAACTGAGAAGGAAACTACCATGGATGTAAAGAAAAAAGGTATTGTACTTTCTTTGCTTCCTTAGTCAGATTATGTTCAGGATGTTTGTTAATAAAGGAATCTTGGGGCAATGTAAACAAATTGAATATAGGTACTTAAGTCTGTCCATGTCCAGGCTGTCAAAGCAAAACTTGCACTAGACAAAGTTAAACAGGCAAGGCAGACTTTATTCAAGGCTATTGCAATAGGGGAGAGAGACCAGAACTCATTCTGAACTCAATTTCACTGAAACAAAAAGCAGGAGAGTTTTTAAGATCTGGAAAGGGGTGGGAGGATTGTAGTCCATCTGTGTTTGCTGATTGGCCTTACTCAAAAGACG
Source organism: Physeter macrocephalus (assembly GCF_002837175.3). NCBI lineage: Eukaryota > Metazoa > Chordata > Mammalia > Artiodactyla > Physeteridae > Physeter > Physeter macrocephalus. The sequence goes on from NC_041223.1 coordinate 39,258,741, forward strand.
AGAAAACTTTCTCTTATTTTCATGTCAAGAGTGTAGTTTTACAACTTGGAGCAAGGCACCGAAGGGAGTTAGGTTCCTACCCTCCCACAGAAACTGGGAGATAGAAGTACTATCTTTCTTGATGATTACATTTCAAAGGAGCGGCTCCCAGGCCTCTGAGAAAGGCACACATGGGTTGTAAAACTGGCAGGAGGCTTTTAAGAAAATGTATATCTTGAAAGATCAGAAGTACAAGTTTTCTAAAGTAAATGCTCTAAGGAAAGGGAGGTCAGGAGCCGAAGGACAAGAAGATGCCTGTCTAAGTTTGGTGAAGGTGAAGAGAACTTTAAGGCCATCTTTTTCAAGACATAATGAAATTGAGTTATACATGGTATAACTTCACTTTGCAAAGATAAGAAGCAAAGAATGCAAAGATAATAATGCATTCCATTAAGAAACAGCTTAGATTTTTGCTTTAAATTTAGTTCTGCTTTTACTCTTGTTCAAACATGAATATCTGCTTTTATTCAAGTTAAGCTTAAATCTAGGTGAAAAGATATGTAGTTGTCTCTAGTATTATGGTTTGGTGATAAGTATTTTCACCTCAAATATTTCCTCCATTAGTGTCAGTGATGCTTGAAATTCCACCATTAGAGATATTCCATTCCTTTGAGTTATGAAAGAATTGTCCTCTATTAAAATGCAAATCTCTTAGGGCCTGTGTGCATGGAGTAACAAACGAATTCCTCTCAGCTATTAACACTTAAAGTGAATGAAATTTCTAGATCTTCCCTGTGTAATAATAAGCTGAAAACATTGTCATAGAAACTGAGTCAATAGATAAGGTTAAATGAAGGTGAAGGTGAAGTTGAAGAGAGCTTCAAGGTAGGACATGGTGTGGAGAGAGCAGACTGGGCTGGATGCCATTAGTGAAAACCTCCCTTCCTAGGAAGTAATAGCATACGTTGGAAAAAAAATGTGGTGAAGGACACTGAAATAGAAGATCATAAGATGACAAACTAGACATTGATTACTCTTAGTAAGTAGCAAATAGGAATTACAGGAAATCCCTACATCATGCTATAAGTGGGGTAAAAATATTGTAAAATACTAAGAGTTACATGATTGCATGGCTCATAAAATATCCAGGAAGAGACAGCCATGTGTTCTCTTGAGTTTGGGACTTGATTACTGATTACTTTGCATTTGAATTATTATTAATTTTATTATTGAACATTCATTTATTTTGTTTATTTAAAACATTCTTTATTCTCCTGGTGAATTATGTATCTTATCATAAGAAAGTGAAAACACAATTCTGACCACGTGATGATGCTGAGAAACTGGTTGCTTGGGTCATCGTATCTGTGACAGCTATATGATTGAGTGCTAAAGAGAAACAAGTTTTTCCTGGGCCATCAGTTTTACTCAAGTATTTGCAGAGGAAGTTTTGAATTGTAATTGTCAAAGTATCATAGGTGTGAAAATGCAAAATCATGAAAAATGCTTTTGGCAAAACACAATGGTGTGTGTGTGGTGGTTGTTTTGATTTGAATTTTGTTTTTGAGGGGAAGGGCACAACACTTTTCTGTTCAGAGAGTGATGGGAAAATCTGATACTTCTCTGCTACTGGGAAACCTGTGTTATTAGCCCAGCAGTCATGTCAGAGTGAGATTGTGCACCACTGGCAAGAGGAGTGATTATGCCAATATCCCTTCCTGCAAGGCCAGTGCTCAGCCATTGAAGTAGAGGCTGAACTGGGTGATTGCACAGCACATCAGGGGAGGGCTGCTCAGCAAGTATTGAAAAACAAGCTTGTCCTTCTTGGAATCAGTTTTCAGTTTGTTTATATGTCATTTTTACTTTTAATTACACAAAACCATTGGCTCTTACAAATCAGTTCAAATTCCTGATTAAAATATGCGTAAATTATTAGTTTGCAAGCTCTTAATTTCCAAATACTCAAAATTGTGTGTGTGTGTGTATGTGTGTGTGTGAGAGAGAGACAGACAGACAAAGAGATTCAATTAGTGTTGATTTCTAACTCATGTTTCTTTTTAGAGTTTCATAATTCTCCAACTATATTTTCATGTGAGAGCAATATGCTTTAGAAATAGCCAGTTTGAAACTTATTATGAAAGTAGTAAAAATTTCTAGAGGTTACGCTAGAAAAGTGAGAATTACCTGAAATCTTGAAGAGCCGTGATACATATGTTATTTCTTCCTAAAGTAGTCAGAGGAATATGGCAGAACATCTAATATCATTACTATAGTCCCAAATAGTAGCAGATTTACAAGATGTAAAATATGCCTAGATGCTTATTTAATATATGGGTTTTATCGTGGCATTTTATTACATTTATAATAAGTTTCATATTATTTATGATTATAGAACATATAATGTATTTATGTTATATTATTATTTTATTTTACTATATTTATATTTTATTATTATATAGGTGCAAATGAATCTAAGGCTTAAGTTCTAAGGTTTGATAGAAGAGCCTCTGCTGCATGAAACTTGTAAATCACACTTTGTTAGTGATCTGTTAGGGAAAATGTGGGTGGGGTTTTATAGGATATAAAATTGCCAGTCCATGAATTGAAATTGGGTAAGTGGTACACTGAGATTCATTATAATAATTTCTTGTTTGTATATATTTGAAATTGTCCATGGTGAAAAAAAAGCCCAAATATGTTGTTTAAAAACATTGATAGAAATGAAAAAAAAAATCACCAAGATATTTTTACAATGTTATGAGGTATGTTTTACCCTGAAGAAATGCTATAAAAAAAAAAACAAAAAAGAAAGGAATTAAAAACTTTTAAAAACCATGTTCCTATGTTTGTATCAGACTTCCGTGCTAGATATACAAACCACTCTAGATGATATAAGAAGAGGGACTTCTGTACAGGGAACTGGATGCACACACAATTGTTGGAAGGACTAGAAGAATTGATGTCAGGAGACTACATTGGATTATTGAGCACCGAGGACTATCAATTGGCCAGGAAGCTGCTTTGTTCTTCAAAGCTGCCTCCACACCTGCCTCTTTGCATCCACAGACGAGATACTGAAAATGTTGAGGCCAACCTCAGCCACTTATATCAAAGCGACCTTGTTTGCTAAAGCATTCCTGCTCTTCAGTCTCCTGTAGGTGCATCTAAATGATGAAATTAAACATGCTGGGAGTCTAGAAGACAGGTTTTTGGCATTGCAATTTTTCCAACTGGAGGGAGGGTAGAATGGAAGTAGAAAGAGACTATCCAAGGTATCTATAATAAAGACACTTTCAGAAATGTTTTAGAAGATAAAATTCATATACGAAATGGTTTTGAAGACCTGAATTGTACAATGACTAAACCTATCTTTGAGTTCCACTAAAAGTTGAAAAAGATGGCTCAATCAAGCAACATGATACAATTTGGCAATTTAAAGTGCTCAAAAGACACACAAATGTAGTTTCCGTTGTTCTTTACCTAAACTGTAGCAGCATGATTTTTTTCCCCAAGAATTAGCTAAATAAAAGTATAAATGATAAGAAGGATCCTGAAAAACCAGACTAGCTTTTCTGAAATAAGCTGCTAGAAAAGGACTAATTCACTCATTCATTTATTCTTGAATGCTTTCCTACGGGAAATAGTCACTAAATGCCTATTATATTGTGCTAGGGGGTGAGTACACTTAAAGGTGGATAAACCAACATAAGCCCCAGTCTAACGAGACCTGCAGTTTGATACAGGAGGCACACAGCGACTAAGAAGACATAATGTCGACAACTCGGGGTAAGGGACACGGAGGAAACAAATTTGGGGCAATGACAATGGAAACAACAGGTGGGGACAGCGAGCTATTTAGATAGAAAGCTTGTTACAGCAGGCTCTCTCAGAGACATTTAAATTGGAATCCGATGTATTGGAAGGATCCAGCCATTGGTGAGGACATCTTTGTGTGATGTGTGAATATGGTATGTGCACGTGTGTGTGGTATGTGTATATGTGTGATTTGTATGAGAAGACATACAAGGGGTCAGGATATGCAGGGACATGTGCAGGTGTTTGAATTTATTAAAATTGTAATGGGAAACTCTTGAAGGGTATCAGCAGTGGAGAAAATATTTTGATTTGTGTTTAATACAAGTATATTCTCATTTAGATAATAGGTTAGAGGGAGAAAAGAGAAGAGGTACACCAATGAAAAGATGGTGTCATTTATTGAAATGGGGAAGCCTATACGGGAACAGCTGTGATGGAAAAAATTCAGAGCTTCCTTTTGAGTGTGTTGTTTCAGGTGTATGTGATGCATCGTCCAAACTTTGTATCAGGAACTATTTTAGGTGCTTTACACATACTAACTCATTCAATCTTTATGATAAATCAGGAAATAAGCTATTATAACCCTCATTATAAAATTGAGAGGTAGTAAATGTCAGGGCCAGGACATTAACCCAGGTAGTATGGCTCCACAGCCACATACTCTAAACAGTCAATTAGAGATATGGGTCTGGAACTCAGAGGAGATTCTGAAGTGAAACCATAGAAAGAGTTATCCATATAGATCACAGTTATTGTCCTGGGAGTAGATGAGATCACCCAGAGACATTGTGTCAGAAGAAAAAGAGAATAGAATACAGAATCAAGACCTGGGGAATTCCAACATCTAGACATTAGATAATGGAAAATAAAGTAAGAGGGGCTGAAAGGAATTGCTAGAGAGGTTAAAGGAAAAGCAAAGGAGTTTGGTAATAGAGACATTTCAGAAATGGATGCTTCGAGAAGCAAGAAGTTATCAACTTGGCGAATATTACTTAGAAGTTGTAACGTGAGGGCAGAAAAGACAAGCACAGAGAAGAGATAAAGCCAGACTGGAATGGAGATCCAAAAATGAGAAGAAAGTAGTGAATTTCTTTCTTTTTTGGTGTGTGTGTGGCTGTATAAGGAGTAAAGAGACTTTTTTGTTGAGTTTTGCTTTGGAAGGTGAATTTAGTGCCTGATAAACATAAACAGAATGTGAGAGATTGATGCTTAAAGGGATGAAGTATAAGTGGAAATATAAGAGATAATTTAGAATTCATTGCTTGATGAGCTCATGGGGGAAAAAAATAATCTGCATTTTTCTGAGATAACACCACAGACACTCCAACAGTAAAAAGTTGGTGTTTTCCAGTTATGAAGAGGAATTCGTCTAGATCACCTTAGAAAGATATACAATATAAGATTAAGAGGCTGTTGTGATAAAACTTAAATTCCAATACTAAATACATTCTGAATTGAAAGGCTCAGTTTTAGAAAAAGATATATCTAAGTGTTCTTGGTGTTCACTGAATGGCAAAAGGTAAGTTTGTGAATGTATTGTAGCAATGTGTTTAAAGAATCATTCATTTGGTTAAAATACCCCATTAGAACTTTACATTAAAATATCTTTGTGGCGATAAGTTAACCAGATCAGATTAATCCAGTATAAAGCTCATAAAGCTTGTGCTGTTTAAATGATACAGTCATATCTATTACCATAGAATATTTTCAATTACTGTGGCAGATGCTATTAAATTCTGAACAAACTGAAACCTTTAGCTACTTGGTTCCTCTATATAGGATCTTCTTTTGTCATTGAGAAATTGCAAAAAATCCTTTATAGAGGCTTATAGCTTTGAACATATTAAATTCTATGCCTACCAGACGTAGACTATCATCTGTTTTACTTTATAAAACTTTTGTAATAAGTTGTTCTAGCTACTAGAGCTCAAAATAATTTACATGGCAGATTACAGACCATGAAAATACATTGATTTGTATTTAAAAGTAACTTTTTGAAATATTTATATGTACAGATATAATTGGCAAGATAATATATAGTATCGTTCATATATGTTCACTGTTAAGTTTCAGTTTAAAAGAGCAAACTTCTGTTTTCCAAACTTGTATTTTGAGACGATTATAGCTTTTTATGCTCATTCCATCTTTTTCTATTTGAAAAGCACTTGACTGTAGAAAGTTATCTTGTATTTGAATTTTGTATTTTGTACATAAGCATTTGGGCAAGATTTGACAAATGCTTCAGCTTGTCATTATTTGTTAGACACTTTGAAATCTAGAATAATTTTGGGGGGGATTCTACATATTCTGTGGTAATCTCCCAGTTAATATCAATTATAATATACAGGTACTTCACACACTTTTTAGTGATATTGGGCAATTATATTAATGTATATTCTAGATGAAATTATTTTAAAAATTGTTCAACAGGTAAATAATCGGGAATTTGGCACAAATAGGACCTGATCTAATTAGCAATTCCAAGCCCTGATTTCGGGATGCTCCAAAATTACAGGGCAACGGTAGATTACTTTCAAGTTAGCTTTTAGTTCCCAGTTAGACTAGATTGCAAGTCAGAGTTCAGATGATGGCAGCTTGACTATATTAAAAACATTTACAATGCTTGAATTTCTTTGAAGGCAAGAGAATCCATTTTCAAGTGTTTTGTAATCATAGAAATCATGTAAGACAATAGTTACTTATTCTTTTGAGGGTAAGAGATTTTGTAATGAAACAATACAGGAAAGTCGGCTGACTTGTTACTTACTATGATCCTTGATTACCTCTTGTATCACATCTGGATTAGCCGGATAGAAGCTAAAATGCTTGAGACAGTAAGAGGGATTTAGTGTCATAATGTGCTGTGGGATCTCTGAGATAATCCCCCATGTTCTAGCTTTGGGTTTGAACAATGCAAAAGTGTGTTTGGGCTCAATGCAGAAAGGACATAAAGGCATTTTGGTTTAAGAAAGAATTTTAAAATACATTTTAAAATTCAGAAAGGGAAACTGTTCATATTAAAAATTATTCAGGCCTGGAAAAAGTAAAGTAGTATACAAAGTGACTATTTTAATAGTCTTTTTAATGCTTATTATAGAGAATCCAGACCTCCCTCTCACTGAAGACAAACAAAATCAGCCCTCATACTTGAGTATGAGGGAGTTGTATTATGATTTGTGAAGTATTTTCAACAAGGAGGATTGAAATGCATACGAGGAAGAATGAGTAAATAGACTATGACTATTTCTTCCCTGTGTGCATCCATAATGATATTTAAGTATTTCCTGTACCCATACTAGATAAATTATTTTAATTGCAGTTTATATTCAGAATGAAGTATTTTCTGAAAAAATTAAGAAGCAAAATAATTTAACATTAAAACAAAGTGGTCTCTTGCAAACACCATAAATTAAATTTTAATGCGAAGATTACACAGAGTGGTACAGGAAGTGAGATATTAGAAACAAGTTTTTCTTTTTTTAAAATTTTAATAGATGGGAGGATTTTGACCAATTTGTTGGGAAATTACATAGCCTGAGTTTCCCTTGTGGCCTGAGATATACCTTTAAGCATAGAGAAGCAAAATATCCAGTAATTTTTTTGTATTATGAATCCTAAAAGCCTACAAGATTTTTCTTTCAGTAAAAGTAAAGCTTAAAAAATTTCCAAATAGTATCTCCTTCAATTCCAGCCTCTCCTGGGATTCCGAAAGCATATTTTAAAAATAATTTAGCAAATCGTGCCAATATGAATTCTTTTTATTAAGATATTTTAAAGTAATAGTAATAACAGTTAAATTTATTCACTGTGTTCTCATTTAATACTTACACCAACTCTTGAGGTAGGTATTATAATGCCCATTTTATAGAAAGGGAAACTTAGGATTGGAGCAGTTAAGTATCTTGGCCATGTTTACCAGCTAGTGATGGAGCAAAGGCAGTAAGTAAGAAGTTCACCAAATAAAGCTCCCTGTCTTTAGCAACCTGCAAATGTTTTTTTTTTTTTCCAACTCTAGGAAACGCCGATTGTAGATTGCCTTAGTGTCTTTTTCTTTTCTTTTCTTTTTTTCTTCTTTTTTTTCCTAATTCCTTTGAGATCATATTGCAGACAGGGATAAGAAAGGAGGAAATAAAGAAGATATACCATAAGTCTGATTCTCTTTTTTCTTGTAGAAATTATGCTTTCCTTCCTTCTTTCACTCAACAAATATTTAATAAGTGCATAACATTTGCAAGTAAATCTGCTAAATATTGGAGATAGGTCAGTATAAAAGACATGGCACTTGCTCTCAAAGACCTTAGAAAAGAGGCAAATAGACATTTATAATATACCATGTCCACTATCACAATAGAGTACGTACAAGAGCTCACACTAAGATCACGGCGTGAGTATAGAAATTGTGTCTCTTTTGGTAAATTGGTATCCGTTAGAAATTTAGAACAGGGATGCTACAGACTTACATAATAAGGTATTTGACCTAGATGCATTTAACATAGTTTTAAACAGGCTGGAAACTGGAACTCATAAAATTTTAACAGTGCTTTATCACTGAAGATACTTGCTTTCACAAGTGGCAGACCATCTAAATAAAGAATTTATTGGTTTATCCAAATACAGTTCTAGAGTAAAGTGTCTTCGAGTTCATCTTGACCCAGGGGTCAAATGATATCATTAGGATGAGATTTATCTCTCCTCACTTTTAGACTCTGTTTCCTTGATATTGGCCCATGTGATTGCAAATTGGCCATATCAGATACTGCCTGCCCTACATCTCTCTTATTCATGTCCTATGAGAAAAATAATAGATTGGCTTCCTGAGAGCTCAAACAGAAAACCTGAACTGAGTCATATTGGTCCCTGTGGACCGGTTCCTGAGCTAACGTTTGTGGTGAGAGTAAAGGAATAATCTGATTGTTTTAGCTTAGGCCACAGGTCCTATCTTTTTTTTTTTTTTTTTTTTTTTTTTGCGGTACGCGGGCCTCTCACTGTTGTGGCCCGGCCCCTTGCGGAGCACAGGCTCCGGGCGCGCAGGCTCAGCGGCCATGGCTCACGGGCCCAGCCGCTCCACGGCACGTGGGATCCTCCCGGACCGGGGCACGAACCCGTGTCCCCTGCATCGGCAGGCGGACTCTCAACCACTGCGCCACCAGGGAAGCCCAAGAA
>NC_041223.1:39267792-39276048 GCF_002837175.3 Physeter macrocephalus
ATTGTTCAGGGTAACAGTTCATGTTAATTCATTGTCTTGGAGTTTCAGTTCAAACCCCAAACACACCTTAGGGAAGATCAGTGCTACAGATTCTCAAGGGAGACATTTTTATCCTTAGTCAAAGCCAGATCAAGACAGACAGTCTGACTTTTTCTCATTTTTTGCCACAAAGAAATATGGAGCTCATTTAAGACAATGGATTAATTCAGAAGTCTCATTTCCTATTCTCCAACTAGCTTGTGCTCAAGGCTTTCTCTCCTATAATTATGAGTCAATGAAAAAATCATTATCCCTTGGATATCATAATAGGTAACAACACCTCAAAACTCCTGAGGTTTAATTCTTGTATATTATTCTTTGTTTCAATTTTCCTCTTTGTTACTGGCTTCTGGGATTTCTATTTCTTGAGAGTTCAAGTATGGGATTAAAAGAAATAATAAAATTTATTTATAATTTCTGCAAGAGAGTATTTTTGGATTATTTATATTGCAAAATTGCCAGTGGTAGGATTCTGTACTTACTTTTATAAGCCATTATAATATAGCAGATATTCTGTGATTATTACAATTTGAGTAACTGTGTAAAATGTCTAGCAAAGTGCCAACTAAATTAGGAAGTTAGAAAAACAATGCATGAACAAAATGAGAAGTTCAAGAAAGAAATAAAAACCATCAAAAAAAAAACCCCTCATGCCTGTCAGAATGGCTATCATCAAAAAGACAAGAGATAACAAATGCTGGCTAGGATGTGGGGAAAAGGGAACATTTATAACTATTGGTTGGAATGTAATTTGTGGTACAGCCACTATGAAAAACAGTATGGTGGTTCCTCAAAAAATTAAAAATAGCACTAACATATGATACAGCAACTCCCCTTCTGGTATATACCAAAGAAAATGAAATCACTATCTGAAAGAGATATCTGCACCCCCATGTTCATTGTAGCTCTATTTACAGTAGCCAAGACACAGAAACAACCTAAGTGCTCATCAATAGATAAACAGATAAAGAAAATTGATATATACACACAATAGAATATCATGCAGTCATAAAAAGACAGAACCTTGCCATTTGTAACAACATGGATGGATCTTGAGGGCATTATGCTAAGTGAAGTAAGTCAGACAGAAAAAGACAAATACAATACTGTATGATCTCATTTATATGTGGAATCTAAAAAAAGAATAAATCATAGAAACAGAGATCAGGTTTGTGGTTGTCAGAGGTGGAGGGTGGGGGGTAGGAGAATTGGGTGAAGGTGATCTAAAGGTACAAACTTCGATTTATAAATAAGTAGTGGGGTCATAACTTATAACATGATGGCTAGAGTTAACAACACTGTACTGTGTGTTTGAAATTTGCTAAGAGAGTAGATCTTAAAAGTTCTCATCACAAGGAAAAAAACTGTAGCTATATGAGGTGATGGTAAACTAATCGTTTCACAATGTATACATATAGCAAATCATTATGTTGTAAACCTTAAACTTATATAATGATATTAATTATATCTCAAAACCATAAAAATATATTAAAAAACTTAAAAATGTAACACATGAGGTCATTCATATGAGCTACATAGATTACATTTTCTTTACTGCTGTTTAATATAGGCGATGACCTTAAGATTTATTCTGACTTTCTGGTCACAAATGGAGATAGCCGTATTAGGAAGATTTTATTCTAATTCCCATAACATTGCCTGTTTACCAGGTACTATGTTCTTACATTTTAATTCTGCAGCATAACTAACCTTTGATTGAGTATGGGAAGTGGAAGATAGTAGACATAATTCTCCTTGAGTGAATTATGTATGTCCATTCTTTTTATAAATTTTAGTTTTGTTTTTCTTTTCTGAAAATTATTAGATAACTATAATAGTAATCAAAATTCATGGACTTCGGGCTTCCCTGGTGACGCAGTGCTTGAGAGTCCGCCTGCCAATGCAGGGGACACGGGTTCGTGCCCCGGTCCGGGCGGATCCCACATGCTGCGGAGCGGCTGGGTCCGAGTGCCATGGACGCTGAGCCTGCGCGTCCGGAGCTTGTGCTCTGCAGCGGGGGCGGCAACAACAGTGAGCGGCCCGTCTACAAAAAAAAAAAAAAAAAAAAGATAGTGAGTCTCCAATGTATGTCTCCAGTTCTGATATCTCCCTAAACTCTACACTCATCTATCCACTTTCCTCTTCCACATCCCCATTTAAATATCTATTAGACATCCCCAAATTAATATGGTTTATTAAAAACAAACTCAAATTTTCATATACACATGCCCTAGAATGTGTTCCCTACACTCAGCTCTCTTCCTCTTATCAATAAATTATCATATCATTCTTTTTTCTGCTTAGGCACAAATGTCTCTAATCACTAGTGACTCCTTTATTTCTCTTCCTCAACCTATTATTAAATCCTGTCACCTTCACCTTTGACATAGAGGACCCTTTCTCACTATCTTTAAGAACTATGCTCATTCAGTTACCATCATCTCTTATTTCTGTAGGCAAGGTCATACTGTAACAACAACAACAACAACAGAAAACCTAAAAATTTCAGCAACTTTGACAAAGTTTATTTCTTGTTCATACTACATAGTAAAAAGGGGCTGAACTCATTACAGCTGTGGAGGCACGCAGGCCAATGGAGATCCTACCTCCCTCTGCTTCAACCTTTATTGAGGCTTCCGTCTCACTCAGAGTAAAATCTAAAGTCTCCACAATGCTGTAAAAGCCTTCATGAACTGATGGCTGCTGATAACTCCAGGGCAGCCCTTTTGTGCAGCAGGGTCATTAACTTGAGGTTCTAACCACATGTTCTTGCCATTTCTAATCATTTGTTTTCCCATAGGTCCTATCTTTTAAGCAGAACAATTAAATAAACTTTGTCCAAGATATTTGGACTGAAATTGGAAGGGTGAAGTTGATTCCCTCAAAGTTAAATTAGTATAATAAAACCACAATAAAATGGAATTGTTACTACATGGGGAAAAAACCCCAACAACGTAAGAGTTCTTTTCAAGAAGTCATTTTTAAAAAATTTATTTACAGAATAGTATAATGGACAACTTTTTAAGCTACCATCCATGGTGAAAATACTTAAGTATTTTAGAAAAGCAACTCAACATAGGATAATGTAATATAATGTAGGCCCCCCAAAAGCAAATGAAATTGCAGATTTCATTAATCAAAATATTATGGTCTAGAGTAAAGAGTGAAATCTTTCCACCATACCTTGTAGTTTTAGAATCTCACTTGGATAAGAGTCTTTAATTTAAGCAAAGATTTTTTTAAATAAACCAGATTATATTCAGAAGGGAGTACTTTGGAAATGTAGATAATTAATATGGAAATGAGAAACCAGGGTGGGCATCAACATGTTTATAACTTTGATGTACCCTCTTATTTAGGTGTACTTACTCTTTATTATCCCTGAGGGTTGGGACTCAATAGTTGAAATTAAAAGACACCATGGAATGGTCAAGATTATATAGGGAATCTTTTCAGTCAGTGAAGTCTACCATTCCAAGTGTTCAAGTAGAAGAGTAGGTATCTCTCTGAGATTTAATCCCATAAGAAGAATAATTATATTAAATTTAAGGAGACTTATAAGACTGTATTTTTCCAAAATTAAATATCAGGCTAAATGAAACTGATGTCTGGATTAACTTTTGGAATGAAGTCTTTTTATTATTGTGATTTTAATTTGGCCATTTGTCAAACTCCTAGCTGATTATTAAAAAAAAAAAAAGACTCATCAGGAGTTGATTCCAGAGTAAATGTTCACTGTCTTTAATTGTATATAACCTAAATTCACACTCTTTCTACTGTCTATCTACTGTAACATAAAACATTACTCTGAATCTAATCAGAGCATGTTTTATTAATGTCTGAATAAACCCAGGACACTATGAGAAGAGGAAATAAAATATATAACATATATTGAAAAATGATTAATTGCCCTCAGGGTAAAGAAATATCTTGAAACATCTCAGAAAGAAAACTCCAATGACAATGAGCTTAAAGTAGAAGAGACAGTACAACAATTACTTATGATGAAAAAGTCAGGGAAAAAAGCTTTCAGACAGCAAAAGTTTTCAGGCTGGAAAATAAGAATTGTGATTATGTTTTAGGAAGTTTGTCTGTTACTTATGAAGGAGACATGGAGGAACATCTATAATACTTCTGTAATCAAAAGAAGCTATTTTTTTCCAGAAATGATTTGTTTCAGGAAAAAAGTGGAGCAATTATCTTAGTCAATTATAGTCCTGTTAGATCTATTAATCTTAGAACATAAAGTCAAAAAGATGAACGAATGAAAAAGCTAATGCTAAAATACATCAGAAGCAGAGGCAGATAAAAATAATTGTCCTGAAAGATACTGTGGTGATGTAGAGGTGGGTAGATACCCAAGTTATACAAATCAAAGGACAAATAAAAAAAAACCAAACATGGCATTGAACATGTGAAATAAGTTTATCAAAGAATAGATGAAATGGGCCCTCTTCTCCCTAAAAATAAGTATATTCACTAAAGTTACATTTACATTTATATTACTAGGAATTTATATTACTTGTTATTATTGCTCCACTATTCCTCATATGCAGTGCCTTGGTGGACAGTTTTCAAGTAAATAGAGTCTTTTGAAATGGTGCTGCCAAGTGATTCTATTACTTTTTAGGAATAGAAACCTAAGAGTTCACTCTCGCCTTTCTGAGGCTACTATTTCCCTGTTCCCCTTTTTACAATTGTTCTTCACCTTTTCACCCTTCTTCTCTATCAGCTGAATACCTTGCTTCCTCGTTCCCTTAGAAAATAAAAATTAGAAGACAGATCTCATGAGCTCTGACCATGGAATCCACTGACATTCTTCATTCATCTCCTTATGGCCTCTGCCTTCTTGGCTGAATACAATACAATACAATACAATACAATACATTAAAAATGTTTGTACTTACAGGAACAATTTTTTCACTTGTGCACAATATGCTATTTCCGTCTGCTAACTCAGGAATGTTTCTTCGGCAATTCTTTCCTCTGCAAATTCATTTTGACTTCTTCTACTGGTCATTCCCAGTAGCCTACAACGTGCTATAACATCTCTTATACATTAAAACACGCGTCCTGTTGTTGATGGCAGTTTGTCTCAGATTATTGTCCCATTTCTCAAATCCCCTTTAGAGCTAAACTCTTTATGGGTTTTCTACACTATTCTTCCAGTCTTTCATGTACTCACTGTATTTAGGCTTTTGAACCCACACAATTCTTGTCAAGGGTGCTACTGACCTCCACAATACCACATCCAAATGTGAATTCTCAGTACTCAAGAGCATTTGATAGTTGATCCCTCTTTCTTTTCTCAGCCTCTTGGACAATACTTTCTCCTTTTAACATTCTGGTCACTCTTTCTTGGTCTTTTTTGCTTGTTTCCTCCCTTTCTTTCTGGCATCTAAAAATGGAAGCAACCCAGGGCTCAATCCTATTTCTCTTTCTCTGTATTCACTTTCTATGTAACCTCATACAGTCCCACGGTTTTGATACCATCTTTAAGATAGTGAGTCTCCTGGGCTTCCCTGGTGGCGCAGTGGTTGAGAGTCCGCCTGCCGATGCAGGGGACACGGGCTCGTGCCCCGGTCCGGGAAGATCCCACATGCCGCGGAGCGGCTGGGCCCGTGAGCCATGGCCGCTGAGCCTGCGCGTCCGGAGCCTGTGCTCTGCAACGGGAGAGGCCACAACAGTGAGAGGCCCGTGTACCACAAAAAAAAAAAAAAAAAAAAGATAGTGAGTCTCCAATGTATGTCTCCAGTTCTGATATCTCCCTAAACTCTACACTCATCTATCCACTTTCCTCTTCCACATCCCCATTTAAATATCTATTAGACATCCCCAAATTAATATGGTTTATTAAAAACAAACTCAAATTTTCATATACACATGCCCTAGAATGTGTTCCCTACACTCAGCTCTCTTCCTCTTATCAATAAATTATCATATCATTCTTTTTTCTGCTTAGGCACAAATGTCTCTAATCACTAGTGACTCCTTTATTTCTCTTCCTCAACCTATTATTAAATCCTGTCACCTTCACCTTTGACATAGAGGACCCTTTCTCACTATCTTTAAGAACTATGCTCATTCAGTTACCATCATCTCTTATTTCTGTAGGCAAGGGCAAGGTCATACTGTAACAACAACAACAGAAAACCTAAAAATTTCAGCAACTTTGACAAAGTTTATTTCTTGTTCATACTACATAGTAAAAAGGGGCTGAACTCATTACAGCTGTGGAGGCACGCAGGCCAATGGAGATCCTACCTCCCTCTGCTTCAACCTTTATTGAGGCTTCCGTCTCACTCAGAGTAAAATCTAAAGTCTCCACAATGCTGTAAAAGCCTTCATGAACTGATGGCTGCTGATAACTCCAGGGCAGCCCTTTTGTGCAGCAGGGTCATTAACTTGAGGTTCTAACCACATGTTCTTGCCATTTCTAATCATTTGTTTTTTGAATAAATTTCTTTCATTTCCAATAGTTTCAGCATTTGGGTTTTACAAGTATGTGCAAATTTTAATTTGTGGTTTCAATTGAATTTTAGCTTCACTCAAGTTTTTATCAAAAAGACAGCTACAATCAACATGTGATGTCTTTTAGCTAGCAAGTGGTTTTAATACAATCACAGACAGAAAGCCAATTAATGTATGAGTTATTCTTCCTTACTTGTAGAGAGCCTGTAAAAATATGCAGATGAAAAAAGCCACGATTATAAACCTTTTCTTGTCACCCTGCTCATTTGGTGAATGATTCTCCTCTTTAATTTTGATCACATAGCTCAAATGAGGGTTCAAATCATCATCACTGATGTACCTGCCACTCTACTCATGAGTGTGGATGCATGATCCAAGCTGAACCAGAGTCTTGTCCATGGACATTTTACAAAGGACAAAAGAAAGATGGTCTCTTCTTTTAAGGTGGTCAGATTAGGTAATGTGAGTCCAGGAAATGTCATTGGTTATGCTTACACCCTTGTTGTGACAGCCAATCTTGAAAATAATGCTGACACATAGAAGCAAAGGATGAAGGTAGAATTTTAATGGTATTTCAACCCTATGATCCACGTATCCCTGGAAACTACCATCCCCTGACCTCCTGCCATTAGGTTATATCATTTAGTTAACTCGTCTGTTTGTCCGAGTTAGTTTATGCTGGGATTCTGTTATTTCCAACCTATATGTTTATTACCAAATGAAATTTCCATACAGATTTAGAATAGGTATAGCATTATAAAAGCTATCAAATCAAGCAGGTAGATAAATTGTATCAAGGATTTTGTGTTTGATGTATCTCAGGTTGCTGCATGAATTCTTATAAGAGGAAAATAATTTTTCTCTGATATTTCTTAAGTGCTTGTTTTATGGTAGTCTGCTTTAGAGAGTGGAAAACAATATGTATATACTTAACCAGACTTAGAAAGGAAATTATATTTGTCTATTCAGCACTTGCTTCCCAGAAAACATCATGTTAATGTAATTAAAATTGTTTCTTTTTAAAAGTAGGGGTGACTCTCATTTGTTTTATTTTATAAATAAAATAGAAAACAGGGCTTCCCTGGTGGCGCAGTGGTTGAGAGTCCGCCTGCCGATGCAGGGGACGAGGGTTCGTGCCCCGGTCCGGGAAGATCCCACATGCCGCGGAGCGGCTGGGCCCGTGAGCCATGGCCGCTGGGCCTGCGCGTCCGGAGCCTGTGCTCCGCAAAAAAGGGAGAGGCCACAGCAGTGAGAGGCCCGCGTACCACAAAAAAAAAACAAAAAAAAAAACAAATAGAAAACAAACCCAAATGATTCTTTTAATTTTATTCTGAGTTTAAACCTGCCTTTCTTTTTGATTTGCAGTTTGAAGAGATGTCATTTTATAGCTGGAGTATAAAATTAACAACATGTTTCTCTCTCCAAACTATTAATTAATAAACACAGTGAGTCAGCCCAAGACAAATTAGAGATAACACAACATCCCATAATGCTTTTACATTTATTAGCTTCTCTAGTAACTGCAGTTAGAAAGAGCTCACTATCCTTTCTGTTACATAATAAGCTGTACTTTATTCCTGTTACGTCTTTTTGCTATTTGTTTTTTCCTGGCAGCCCCTTGAAAACACATATCTTCTCTATTATAATTTGCACTATCTATTATAGATCCAGGAGGTGTTAAAACCCTATGATGGGGGCTTCCCTGGTGGCGCAGTGGTTGGGAGTCCGCCTGCCGATGCAGGGGAC
>NC_041223.1:39276062-39333233 GCF_002837175.3 Physeter macrocephalus
GCCTGTGCTCCGCAACGGGAGAGGCCCGCGTACCGGAAAAAAAAAAAAAAAAAAAAAAGAAAAACCCTATGATGATTGGCATTATTGAGGTAAACAGAGGAAATTAGAGGGGTTTGTAATCTAGAATTTAGCCTTAGGAAGTAAGTACTGAAAACATCAAATGCTTCTTTTGTTAGGCCTAAGTTTTGTTACATAACCTTGCACAATTTTATTCAACTATTTTATCTTAAATTACTCCTGTGTAAACTGTGAGCAATAATGATTTGCCATTACAGTCTTCATGTGAAGATCATGGGGACTTGAATTATTTAAAAAATATTTGGAGTACCCACTATTTTGTGGGGAATATTTTAATTCTGATTCATCATGATGAGTTCAATTCAAACTAGTTTATAATTTATTGGATTACTTTCCTTGGGAGTCCAAGGGGAGGAATAAAGGATATTATCATGGCTTTCTCTATTGATCTCTTTTTCCCATCTCTCAGAAGCTTATTGCTTACCTATAGTCTCATGTAATCTCTCTACACCTTGTTGCAAGATTATTTTTTGTAAGCTTAAGGCTTATATTGCCTTTAAACACTGAATCCCAAGGAAAATCATGTAACTCAAAATTCCCAGGGAGTATACTGATTGGCAAAACTTGGGTCACATGCTAGATGTGTGGGCAGAACTGGGTTATGTGTTTCCCTCTGGTGGCTGAGTTCCCCTGAAAGGGGCAATATAGGTTAGGTGGAAAGAAGATGGAGAAAAGTCCATATAAAGCATGGAGAGAGAGCAGAATGGGGAAGAAAGGGAAGTAAAATTGGGAAGCGAGGTACTGATTAAAAAGGAAGCTGAGGGGCTTCCCTGGTGGCGCAGTGGTTGAGAGTCCGCCTGCCGATGCAGGGGACACGGGTTCGTGCCCCAGGCCGGGAAGATCCCACATGCCGCGGAGCGGCTGGGCCCGTGAGCCATGGCCGCTGAGCCTGCGCGTCCGGAGCCTGTGCTCCGCAACGGGAGAGGCCGCAACAGTGAGAGGCCTGCGTACCGCAAAAAAAAAAAAAAAAAAGGAAGCTGATTATTAGCTTTGAGGGCATACCTAACTTACACTTCATTTGGCAGATAATGGAGAGCCACTGAAAGTGTAAAAACAAGGGATTGACATGATGATGTATGTGTGTGTGTGTATAAATGTGTGTATACATAACATACAAATATTAACCTGTCAGGTGGGAAAGACCAAGAGAAATACTAGTTGGAAAACGATCTTAATAAATACTATAGAGTTCAAATTTATTAAAATAGTGCTGGTGAGAGATAAGGAGGGACCTGACCCAACATGATGTATTCAGAGAAGATAGCCATTCAAAACACTATAAAGGAAAATGACACACTGTATGGCAACCAAGGTTCAGAGCAAGACAAAAAAACCGTATCTGCTAAAACATTATTTTAGCAGATAATGTTCCCCAGAGAATTTTGAGATCTGTTATTTCCTCTCTTTTAACTGGAAGAAGAATATTGTAGTAAATGAATATAAAATAATTACAGGGAAATGGATTTCTTCTCGTTATGATGACTTTAAATAACACGCTTGTTTTCATGTCAATATTTAAGTTGGCTGTTTAAGTCAGTTTTGTTAAATAATGTTTTGGGGAACCAAAGAATATTTCCCTTTTCTCATTTGTTGACCACAATTAAAGTTCTTTTCATTAATTTTTAATGTGATTTCTTTGTTAATCAGGTTGCCTCTAAGCTAAAAAAAGAAAAGAAAAAAAAAAGAATAAAGACCATATCTGTTTTGTTCAATACTGAATATGCAGAACCTAGAATAATGCCAGTATAAAGCAGATGCTGAATACATTTGTTCAATAAATAAAGGAAGCATCTTCTGTCAAAGAGAAGTATTTTTAGTTTTATTTCCTTTAAAAAGGATTTGCCTTCTGTCAGTGAGGCAAATCACTTTGTCTTTCTCTATTCACTTTTGCTCACAGTGGTCATGTAGAGAAAAGCTAAATATTGTATTCCCAGTCGTGTGTGGAGTCTTAATTAGCTTCTCAAACACATTGCAGATAAAACCTATTAATCCTCTGACCTTCACTGAATTCAAAAGTTTTTGTGTTAATTGTTTTGAGAGAATAATAGACAGTTTTGCTGTTAGAAATCATGGCATCTCCTCTAGAAAAACAGTAGAACCAGAAAGAAGACTTGAAAGGGTACTCGTATCTGAGCTGCCACCCTTTGCCATCATTACATGACAGAAGGAGAGTCACTTCTAAATTTTATGGAAACCATTTGTTTTCTTACAACTATAAAAACTGACTTTAAAAATGATTTCTGTCCAAAAACAGCACAATAGAAATTAGGTTGCTTGAGATAGTTGTAATTTTATATATTAAAGCCGTAAGAGGAGAGAAACTATTTATTATTCCACACATTATTATTGCTTGCATTATTTCCTTAAAACTTCAGGATTCCCCTTTATATGAGATTGGCCCATTCATGTCAACATTCATTTCTATTATAATGTTTTAACCACTCAGGTACTAAAGAGAAATGGATGAAAATTACCACCCACATTTCACAGGTGAGCAAAGAGAATCACATATTCATTTTTTTTTCAAGAGTAAAAGATCCTACTGCTTATACAAGAAGGGATCAGAACTTGAACTCTGTTCTGATTTCAAAACCAGGGTCAAAGCTTCAGTGCTCGTCAGCAACTGGGAGCAAGGGGGTGCTTCAGGGTCACTCAAGATCAAGGTGATATACATATCAGTTTGCATCTGTTGTAATGGTATAGTTATTAATCACACTCCCTTTCATTCTCAAAAATATTCAGTATAGACAATTGCATCCCCATCTAGGCAGGTTTTTAAATCATACTTTCCCAGAGATTTAGATATGTTGAGCACCAGACTCTATCACCCCCTGAGAAATTATGATTCAGCTGGCTTGGTATGGGGTCCATAGGGTGATTCTGTGCTGCCAGATCTATTAGTCTGCTTGGGCTACCATAACAAAATACCATAGACTGGATGGCTTTAACAATATAAATTTATTTCTCACAGTTCTGGAGGTGATGAGGTAAGATCAAGGTGCCAGCAATGTAGATTTCATTCTGTGTCTTCTCCTGGCTTGCAGGCAGGAGGTGTTTCTTCGGCAAACATTGCTGAGCACTGTGTGCTCAACGTGGCCTTTCCTTGGTGCATATACATGGAGAGAGAATGCTCTCTGGTGTCTCTTCTCATAAGGGCACTAACCCCTTTAGATCAGGGCCCTAACCTCCTGACCTCATCTAACCCCGATTACCTCCCCAAAGCCCCATTTCCAAATATCAACATTTTGGGGGTTAGAGCTTCAGCGTATGAATTTGATGGGGGGAGGCATAAGCATCAGTCCATAACACCAAATAAAGAAAGCACTCATTAAGGCCCATGAAGGAAGTAGCCATGAGCAATGAAACAGAATACTCTCCTGGGAGCTGGAAGACTAAATGTGAATTCTACTCCTGCCACTGGCTGCATGACCTTGAACAAGTCCCTCATCATTCCAGGCTTCTGCTTTTTCTTTTTAAACCAAGGAGTTGGAATAGCATCTGTGGCTCTTGGTTGAGATTGGGGGCCAGCCTGGGGAAAGGAGTATCTTGGGAGAGGACACTCTGTCAAATGACATGAGATTCCAGTAGGCACCTCCGTGGAAGCTGGGCATGCATGAAGAGGTTTCTCTTTGACCATCACTGCTTTTAGAGTGCCAGTGTTGGTGATGGAAGAATGTCATCATCATCACTTACCTTGAAGCTGGAAAAAGAAAAATTTGAAAACTTGGGTAGATAATCCTTAATTTCTCTTTCTAAAGCTAAACATTTTTTTAAACTTTATGATTGGATTTAGCAACTTCTTGATTAAATAACTTGTCTGTCAGCTGCTTGGTTTGACTACCCACAGACGAACAACACAACACAATATGTGGAACAATAGCTCAAGACATATTTGATGATGTGAGCACAAACTGATTTTTTTAGTCCCTTTCCTACTGAGTTGCTGGAAGACAATAGTGTGAGCATCCACCCTTCCTTGCCAGCTGGCTTGTATTCCTAGACCAGGAAAATAACTGCCACAATTACCCTACCCATTATGACAAGTTGCCTCTGCTCGAAATTATTACAGCATGTCCTTATTAGTGTCTGAACTCCACTTGCATTTGTGCATTACACCTATCCAGTCCTGAATGAGTAATTTTACTTGTGAGAGCCAAATAAGCAGAATGTAGAAATAGCCTTGGACAAAAATAGCTGCTGTTACAAATGTGATTTAAGGGCCGAAATGGTTCAGATCATCATCCTTGGTGTCTTTGTTTAACAGAGGCGGCTAGGAGGGGTTATTGGTCTCAGAGGTGGAATATAGCTGTTGCTCTGTTGGAAGAAAAATCGCTCCTCTGGCGACTTTTGTCCAGAAGGTAGATACTGTAATATGAGAAACTGGAGAGGCGGTATGTGCAATAGGCAAGTTCAGCATTGAAAGCTCTTGGCAGGATTTTTCTTTCTGCCTCTTGTCAGCTGTCCTTTAGCATAGGTTGAAGGCAAGTGCTTTGCCTTTGACATTGCGCATTTAAATGCCAGCCTATGCAATTTACAGTACAAAAGGGCAAAGATACATGGGGGAATGAGGGAAAAAATCTTCTCTCTTCCCATTGGTTGACCTTTTGGTTCTGCTTTATATAGACATTAAAAGAACCCCTATGACCATATTTCCAATCTTCAAAACAATCACAAAAATAACTTCTCATACAATGTTATTTATATACACTGCTCCTCCTAGCCTTCATGCATTAGAATATAAAGACTAATTTTCATCCCTAAAGACAGCCATTCCTGTCTCAGCCGAAAGTAAAATCAAATTGGATTCTGTGATGCTGGTGATGGGGTCAAAAAATTAATATCTGTAAAAATGTGTAAAAATAAAACCACAATTTCATATATAGGAGTTTAGGCCAACAATACTTGCATCTGAAACATATGCTTAACCTGCTTACCTCAGGTTAATTTAGAAATTTTCAAATTTTAAGAAATCAAAATGAAACAGGTATAAAAGTAAAAGTAAACCTGCTGATGGCATTGGTGCAAGGCAAATCTGCACTCTTGACAAATGATTTCTGTAATTCTTTCTAGATGTTCATTCACTCATTCATTCATTTGTTTATGTGTTCACTTATTGAGTCTTACCATGAGAGTCAATCTTCTAGATGCTAGGCAGTAACGGTGAAAAGACCAAGCTCTTGCCCTTATAGAACTTCCCAGTCTAGTGAAGGAAACAGACAATAAGTGGTATGTGTTATAAAATCTTTGAGTGATAAGTGCTAGGAAGAATTATGAGGGTAAGGGAATAGAGAGTTAGGAAGGTGCTATTTCCACAGGGTGGTCTGTAAGCCCTCTCTGGGGAGCTGCTATCAGAGCAGATATTTGAATGAAGTGAAAGAGTGAGCTGAGCACAAGGCAGTGGAAAAAGTTCCATGTGAAAGAAAGAGTAACTGAAAATGTCCCAGAGATCAAGGGACCGTAAAAGATGCAGTGCGGCTGGAATGGCATGATCAAGGAGGGAGTGATAAGAGGTAAAATCACCAAGCTGTGGAGATCTGGATTGTAAAGGTTTTTAATCCCAAGTCCAGTGGGGAGCTTTCAAAAGGTCTGAGTACAGATCTGTTTAAGCAATTACAAAGGTGAAAATAAAAATTAGAAGGAATGATAAACATACTAGTCATGTCCTCTGTTGACTAGAAAAGTCATTTAATTTGCCTCTTGCTCTGTCCCCTTGCTTCTAGTGACACTGTAGTCTCTGAATTTTGCATACAAAATTCTTCTCTTCAGAAAAGGAAAAGGCTAGTGCCATCTGATGGCCACACTTGTGAACATCAGTCTCTATCTTAGAGTATTTGCAAAAATGAAAGCATTCAGGAGTAAGGGTAAGGAAGCTTTCAATAATACTCATCACCCTAGGTAAATGTATCTATTGAGTACATATAAAACTAGAACGAATTTAGAAACTCTGCTAAAATAGTGGCTGATGCTATTCTGTGCTACCTGCAATCTTTTAGTTGAGTCCGACTGATAGTTATTTTTGTCTATATATGTAATTCCATTCACATAGTGGGTATTAGACAAATTCTTATTCAGTTGAAATGAATCTAATGTATATTCATCAGTGACATACCATCTACCTTTCCTAAGTATATGACTATAATCCCCTTGAATCCAGCGAGAGACTATATCATGTTCTATTTATTGTAGTAGTTATTGTTGGAGTGTGATTATTTGGCTAGCACACGGACTTTTTTACATAGTGTTCACCTAATAAATATAAATAAATTTATAGGAAAGAAATAACTATGTTTTAATGTTACATAGAAGTTTATCTCAAGGGCTGTGGACTCAGGCTGCCTGGATGAAGGTCATCCATATAACCTTATGGATAAAACTTAGTTTCCTCATCTGGAAAGACACTAACAGTTCTCACTTCATGAGGTTTTTGTGAAAATAAATTTGAAAATGTAGGTCAGATGCCTAGTGCAGTATCTGGTATATTATAAGCAGTCAATACATAGTTCCTATATTTATCATTATTATGAGTTTTATTTATTCTGCTTGATATTCTGAAGGTCAGATTATGTTTCATGGAAAAGTTACTTATAAAAAAATAAGTAGCTCCTAAAGATGGTCTAGTTGGATCATTCAATACGCATTTGATTGAATACCTTCTTTGTAGCAAGCACTGTTCTGGCATGTCCAACAAACATGGGCTTTACTAAGAAGAATTGAAAACTCCATGATGGGGGCTTCCTGGGGGCTTCCTGGGGGCTTCCTGGGGGCTTCCTGGGGGCTTCCCTGGTGGCGCAGTGGTTGGGAATCTGCCTGCCAATGCAAAGGACACGGGTTCGAGCCCTGGTCTGGGAAGATCCCACATGCCACGGAGCAACTGGGCCCGTGAGCCACAACTACTGAGCATGCGCGTCTGGAGCTCATGGCATCTCCTCTAGAAAAACAGTAGAACCAGAAAGAAGACTTGAAAGGGTACTCGTATCTGAGCTGCCACCCTTTGCCATCATTACATGACAGAAGGAGAGTCACTTCTAAATTTTATGGAAACCATTTGTTTTCTTACAACTATAAAAACTGACTTTAAAAATGATTTCTGTCCAAAAACAGCACAATAGAAATTAGGTTGCTTGAGATAGTTGTAATTTTATATATTAAAGCCGTAAGAGGAGAGAAACTATTTATTATTCCACACATTATTATTGCTTGCATTATTTCCTTAAAACTTCAGGATTCCCCTTTATATGAGATTGGCCCATTCATGTCAACATTCATTTCTATTATAATGTTTTAACCACTCAGGTACTAAAGAGAAATGGATGAAAATTACCACCCACATTTCACAGGTGAGCAAAGAGAATCACATATTCATTTTTTTTTCAAGAGTAAAAGATCCTACTGCTTATACAAGAAGGGATCAGAACTTGAACTCTGTTCTGATTTCAAAACCAGGGTCAAAGCTTCAGTGCTCGTCAGCAACTGGGAGCAAGGGGGTGCTTCAGGGTCACTCAAGATCAAGGTGATATACATATCAGTTTGCATCTGTTGTAATGGTATAGTTATTAATCACACTCCCTTTCATTCTCAAAAATATTCAGTATAGACAATTGCATCCCCATCTAGGCAGGTTTTTAAATCATACTTTCCCAGAGATTTAGATATGTTGAGCACCAGACTCTATCACCCCCTGAGAAATTATGATTCAGCTGGCTTGGTATGGGGTCCATAGGGTGATTCTGTGCTGCCAGATCTATTAGTCTGCTTGGGCTACCATAACAAAATACCATAGACTGGATGGCTTTAACAATATAAATTTATTTCTCACAGTTCTGGAGGTGATGAGGTAAGATCAAGGTGCCAGCAATGTAGATTTCATTCTGTGTCTTCTCCTGGCTTGCAGGCAGGAGGTGTTTCTTCGGCA
Organism: Physeter macrocephalus; assembly: GCF_002837175.3. NCBI lineage: Eukaryota > Metazoa > Chordata > Mammalia > Artiodactyla > Physeteridae > Physeter > Physeter macrocephalus. Next base: position 39,284,053 of record NC_041223.1, read on the forward strand.
AACATTGCTGAGCACTGTGTGCTCAACGTGGCCTTTCCTTGGTGCATATACATGGAGAGAGAATGCTCTCTGGTGTCTCTTCTCATAAGGGCACTAACCCCTTTAGATCAGGGCCCTAACCTCCTGACCTCATCTAACCCCGATTACCTCCCCAAAGCCCCATTTCCAAATATCAACATTTTGGGGGTTAGAGCTTCAGCGTATGAATTTGATGGGGGGAGGCATAAGCATCAGTCCATAACACCAAATAAAGAAAGCACTCATTAAGGCCCATGAAGGAAGTAGCCATGAGCAATGAAACAGAATACTCTCCTGGGAGCTGGAAGACTAAATGTGAATTCTACTCCTGCCACTGGCTGCATGACCTTGAACAAGTCCCTCATCATTCCAGGCTTCTGCTTTTTCTTTTTAAACCAAGGAGTTGGAATAGCATCTGTGGCTCTTGGTTGAGATTGGGGGCCAGCCTGGGGAAAGGAGTATCTTGGGAGAGGACACTCTGTCAAATGACATGAGATTCCAGTAGGCACCTCCGTGGAAGCTGGGCATGCATGAAGAGGTTTCTCTTTGACCATCACTGCTTTTAGAGTGCCAGTGTTGGTGATGGAAGAATGTCATCATCATCACTTACCTTGAAGCTGGAAAAAGAAAAATTTGAAAACTTGGGTAGATAATCCTTAATTTCTCTTTCTAAAGCTAAACATTTTTTTAAACTTTATGATTGGATTTAGCAACTTCTTGATTAAATAACTTGTCTGTCAGCTGCTTGGTTTGACTACCCACAGACGAACAACACAACACAATATGTGGAACAATAGCTCAAGACATATTTGATGATGTGAGCACAAACTGATTTTTTTAGTCCCTTTCCTACTGAGTTGCTGGAAGACAATAGTGTGAGCATCCACCCTTCCTTGCCAGCTGGCTTGTATTCCTAGACCAGGAAAATAACTGCCACAATTACCCTACCCATTATGACAAGTTGCCTCTGCTCGAAATTATTACAGCATGTCCTTATTAGTGTCTGAACTCCACTTGCATTTGTGCATTACACCTATCCAGTCCTGAATGAGTAATTTTACTTGTGAGAGCCAAATAAGCAGAATGTAGAAATAGCCTTGGACAAAAATAGCTGCTGTTACAAATGTGATTTAAGGGCCGAAATGGTTCAGATCATCATCCTTGGTGTCTTTGTTTAACAGAGGCGGCTAGGAGGGGTTATTGGTCTCAGAGGTGGAATATAGCTGTTGCTCTGTTGGAAGAAAAATCGCTCCTCTGGCGACTTTTGTCCAGAAGGTAGATACTGTAATATGAGAAACTGGAGAGGCGGTATGTGCAATAGGCAAGTTCAGCATTGAAAGCTCTTGGCAGGATTTTTCTTTCTGCCTCTTGTCAGCTGTCCTTTAGCATAGGTTGAAGGCAAGTGCTTTGCCTTTGACATTGCGCATTTAAATGCCAGCCTATGCAATTTACAGTACAAAAGGGCAAAGATACATGGGGGAATGAGGGAAAAAATCTTCTCTCTTCCCATTGGTTGACCTTTTGGTTCTGCTTTATATAGACATTAAAAGAACCCCTATGACCATATTTCCAATCTTCAAAACAATCACAAAAATAACTTCTCATACAATGTTATTTATATACACTGCTCCTCCTAGCCTTCATGCATTAGAATATAAAGACTAATTTTCATCCCTAAAGACAGCCATTCCTGTCTCAGCCGAAAGTAAAATCAAATTGGATTCTGTGATGCTGGTGATGGGGTCAAAAAATTAATATCTGTAAAAATGTGTAAAAATAAAACCACAATTTCATATATAGGAGTTTAGGCCAACAATACTTGCATCTGAAACATATGCTTAACCTGCTTACCTCAGGTTAATTTAGAAATTTTCAAATTTTAAGAAATCAAAATGAAACAGGTATAAAAGTAAAAGTAAACCTGCTGATGGCATTGGTGCAAGGCAAATCTGCACTCTTGACAAATGATTTCTGTAATTCTTTCTAGATGTTCATTCACTCATTCATTCATTTGTTTATGTGTTCACTTATTGAGTCTTACCATGAGAGTCAATCTTCTAGATGCTAGGCAGTAACGGTGAAAAGACCAAGCTCTTGCCCTTATAGAACTTCCCAGTCTAGTGAAGGAAACAGACAATAAGTGGTATGTGTTATAAAATCTTTGAGTGATAAGTGCTAGGAAGAATTATGAGGGTAAGGGAATAGAGAGTTAGGAAGGTGCTATTTCCACAGGGTGGTCTGTAAGCCCTCTCTGGGGAGCTGCTATCAGAGCAGATATTTGAATGAAGTGAAAGAGTGAGCTGAGCACAAGGCAGTGGAAAAAGTTCCATGTGAAAGAAAGAGTAACTGAAAATGTCCCAGAGATCAAGGGACCGTAAAAGATGCAGTGCGGCTGGAATGGCATGATCAAGGAGGGAGTGATAAGAGGTAAAATCACCAAGCTGTGGAGATCTGGATTGTAAAGGTTTTTAATCCCAAGTCCAGTGGGGAGCTTTCAAAAGGTCTGAGTACAGATCTGTTTAAGCAATTACAAAGGTGAAAATAAAAATTAGAAGGAATGATAAACATACTAGTCATGTCCTCTGTTGACTAGAAAAGTCATTTAATTTGCCTCTTGCTCTGTCCCCTTGCTTCTAGTGACACTGTAGTCTCTGAATTTTGCATACAAAATTCTTCTCTTCAGAAAAGGAAAAGGCTAGTGCCATCTGATGGCCACACTTGTGAACATCAGTCTCTATCTTAGAGTATTTGCAAAAATGAAAGCATTCAGGAGTAAGGGTAAGGAAGCTTTCAATAATACTCATCACCCTAGGTAAATGTATCTATTGAGTACATATAAAACTAGAACGAATTTAGAAACTCTGCTAAAATAGTGGCTGATGCTATTCTGTGCTACCTGCAATCTTTTAGTTGAGTCCGACTGATAGTTATTTTTGTCTATATATGTAATTCCATTCACATAGTGGGTATTAGACAAATTCTTATTCAGTTGAAATGAATCTAATGTATATTCATCAGTGACATACCATCTACCTTTCCTAAGTATATGACTATAATCCCCTTGAATCCAGCGAGAGACTATATCATGTTCTATTTATTGTAGTAGTTATTGTTGGAGTGTGATTATTTGGCTAGCACACGGACTTTTTTACATAGTGTTCACCTAATAAATATAAATAAATTTATAGGAAAGAAATAACTATGTTTTAATGTTACATAGAAGTTTATCTCAAGGGCTGTGGACTCAGGCTGCCTGGATGAAGGTCATCCATATAACCTTATGGATAAAACTTAGTTTCCTCATCTGGAAAGACACTAACAGTTCTCACTTCATGAGGTTTTTGTGAAAATAAATTTGAAAATGTAGGTCAGATGCCTAGTGCAGTATCTGGTATATTATAAGCAGTCAATACATAGTTCCTATATTTATCATTATTATGAGTTTTATTTATTCTGCTTGATATTCTGAAGGTCAGATTATGTTTCATGGAAAAGTTACTTATAAAAAAATAAGTAGCTCCTAAAGATGGTCTAGTTGGATCATTCAATACGCATTTGATTGAATACCTTCTTTGTAGCAAGCACTGTTCTGGCATGTCCAACAAACATGGGCTTTACTAAGAAGAATTGAAAACTCCATGATGGGGGCTTCCTGGGGGCTTCCTGGGGGCTTCCTGGGGGCTTCCTGGGGGCTTCCTGGGGGCTTCCTGGGGGCTTCCTGGGGGCTTCCTGGGGGCTTCCTGGGGGCTTCCTGGGGGCTTCCTGGGGGCTTCCTGGGGGCTTCCTGGGGGCTTCCTGGGGGCTTCCTGGGGGCTTCCTGGGGGCTTCCTGGGGGCTTCCTGGGGGCTTCCTGGGGGCTTCCTGGGGGCTTCCTGGGGGCTTCCTGGGGGCTTCCTGGGGGCTTCCTGGGGGCTTCCTGGGGGCTTCCTGGGGGCTTCCCTGGTGGCGCAGTGGTTGGGAATCTGCCTGCCAATGCAAAGGACACGGGTTCGAGCCCTGGTCTGGGAAGATCCCACATGCCACGGAGCAACTGGGCCCGTGAGCCACAACTACTGAGCATGCGCGTCTGGAGCCTGTGCTTCGCAACGGGAGAGGCTGTGACAGTGAGAGCCCCGCGCACTGCGATGAAGAGTGGCCCCTGCTCACTGCAACTGGAGAAAGCCCTCGCACAGAAACGAAGACCCAACACAGCCATAAATAAATAAATAATTAAATAAATTTATTAAAAAAAAAAAAGAAAACTCCATGATGGCAAGCTTCTGGGGGTTTAATCACTATGTTTCCAGAGCCTAGAGTGGCATCTGGCACAGAGTAGATGCTCAACACATATTTGCTGAATGAATGAATGAAAAAGAACTCCATAAACATTAGAACTCTAGTTTTACTTAGTCGTGTAACTATTAAAAAAGGAACTTGATATAAATTAAGGTTTCTTGTACATAGATGTATGCAAAACTGGAATGTGTGAAAAATTATATTATTGTCATTATATTTTTCCCTAGGAGAAAGATATCAGTATTAATGCTATCCTGAGGTACTGATTTTTCAGCAATGATCAAGATTCTTGCATTACTAATTGGGAGAAGGATCCTTAAAGAGAGGAATTTTGGTACAACTATTATGCAGATAACTCAGTTTGTTTATGTTGGCTTTTTCCCTAATATGTACATGTGTGTTAAAATGTAACTCACACGTATACTTTCTTATTTCCTATTCAGCCAAAACTCATCTCCACAGCATATGCGCTCAAGAATTCATTTTCCTGAGACTTAAGAAAAGCTGATATTTGCATATACATTTACTATCTATTAAATAATCTCAGGACAGCATCAACTACTTGCTAATATTCAACATATATCCATGGAAGTGCCCTTTTAAACAGCGAACTTCGGACTATCAGAGCAATGTGAAAATTTTTATACTCTAACTCACATATTTTCCAAGTACTCCTGCAGATCCTGTACAGTGATTTCTTATATAGTACTTAGTCTGCATTTTAATCATGCTTCAGTGGTCTCTAGAATTTTTTAAAACTCTGAATAAAAAGGATCTTGTAACCTTAATGTTAACCTTGATCAATATTTCAGAACATATTAGGAAAGGATTATTTATTGTGACCTAGGGGAAGTGCTAATCACAAAGACCCAGCATGGGTTCACCGAAATCAAATAAGGCATGTAAAATTAACCTTAATTCTTTATCTGATAGTGAACTGGAAGATTAGGGAGATTATGTACACTTGGTGAATGTGCAGCAAATCTTTTGAAAAGGTGCCTTGTGATATGTGATTAAAAGGGAGAGAATGGACTGAATACAAGGGACAGCTAGTAATCCTTTGGACTTCTACTTACCAACTCAATAATAAACAACTCTCAACCTGGCAGAGACCTCTAGGGATGTGTAGAGACCTGCACCATTACTTGAGAGTTTCTGGATTTAGTTATCCTTGATAAAAAGATCGAATTGTAAAAAAAAAAAAAAAAAAAGATCGAATTGTGGCACTATTACATATTTCTTTATTTGCAGGAGGCTCATTCATGACTCATCAATGGTTTATGACACATTTGCTATCATAATAGGCCAGGACATCTTCAAAGTCAATAACATTTATAACAATTTTATGTGGAAGAATGCTTGCTGGGACTTATATTCACTTGCCAGCTGGCTATATCAAACAGCACTCTGTCTGTTGTTGAGTGCTTTCCATACAGTGCCCTAGTTATTCTTGCAGAATTTACTTTTTTCAAGGCTGTGAAGTCATCAATTCAATCGTATCAGAAAGAATTAATGCTTCTTTCTCAGTGCTTTAGTTACTCCTAAGTAATCTCAAGTCACAGCATTGTACTCTTAAAAGAAAATTCTCTCTTTTTTTTTTTTTGTAATCAATATTGTCTGGTACGTCACCAAGTTATTATTTCAGATATAATCTCAATTAAAGTGGTGCCCATAATTTGATGGTTTGATGTCAGAAAGTACAGGTATATACAGGTCTCTGCACGTGAAGCACTTCTGATAATCCCTTTAGGAACAAATGCAGGATGGTGTGTCCAAGCTTCAACTCAGCACACTGTTCCCTCCCTCAGCTCTTACTCCAAGACCCCTGATTTAGGAGCCTGGGGTGCTTATGTTATTGCCATTACTTCCACCAGCGCCCTTAGCACTGAGAATTTGTTGAACACTATGTGATAAAACCCTTAAAATGATGTTTTCAGAGTCTCATTGCATAGGTTACAAACTTTGTAAAGATTTTTATTTTTTAAAACACATTCCTCCATGAAATACTATTTGTTATCTCTTGCTTTCTTAACTCTTTTACTCTTTTTTTCTGTGCTACTTTCTATGTAATGTGATTTTTTTACTCCCCCAACCCTGTCCCCCATCAAATAAACATATACAATGATATGTTTTAACTCAGAGAATTATTAAACATTTTAGACATTTTTTGCATTCTAGCCCACTGGAAGCAGTCAAATTTTAAATTAGCTAGTTACTAATATCACAATTATTATTTTTTCTTTATTTTTTCTTTTTTTAAAATTTGTTTTTGTCTGCGTTGGGCCTTCGTTGCTGCGTGCGGGCTTTCTCTAGTTGCGGCGAGCGGGGGCTCCTCTTCCTTGCGTTGCGCAGGCATCTCATTGCGGCGGCTTCTCTTGTTGTGGAGCACGGGCTCTAGGTGCGTGGGCGTCAGCAGTTGTGGCACGTGGGCTTCAGTAGTTGTGGCTCATGGGCTGTAGAGCACAGTCTCAGTAGTTGTGATGCACGGGCTTAGTTGCTCCGCGGCATGTGGGATCTTCCCGGCCCAGTGCTCGAACCCGTGTCCCCTGCATTGGCAGGAGGATTCTTAATCACTGAGCCACCAGGGAAGCCCTTTCTTCATTTATTCTTATGGTTTTTCACATTATATAAACTTCAAAATTTTTTTCTGATTTATCATTATAATTTAATTTTTTTAATGGTATTATTTTACTTAAACTCCTAAAATTTTTACCACAAAATTTCCATCCATGGAAGTTATTAAAAGGTTTATGTTAGAGTTTTGTTAGTTTCTGGCTGAAGCCTTTTAAAAACAGCACACGATCTGTTAGTAAAGAGATGTAATCAATAATGATCAGATATTTTGCTCAAATATTAGGAGACCAAGAAGGATGGTTACAACCTCACCAGGAAGCCTTACCACAATGACTGGGGGATTTTGAAACCTAGAAAGAAAAATGTGACGTTTCTCAAATTAGATAGTCTATGAACACTGTTCAGCTAAACATTCTGTATTGAGAGAAATGTTCCATATCCACACTGTTGAAAATGGTAGCTACTAGCCACATGTGCTTTCTAACTCTTGAAGTATGACTGGTGCGATTGTGAAGCTTAATTTTAAATTTTATTTAGTTTTATATTTGAATAGCCAGATGTGGCTAATGGTGCCCTATTGGCCAGCACAGCCTACCCTTTTAGTTTACTAGGTCCTTCCTTTGCCCCCTCCCCACTCCTTTATTTATCTGAGAACCCAGATACAGAAAATAAATTGTAGTTTTACTTAACACAGGGGTCAGTTAGGATTCCCATGCTTCCTAAGAGCCGGGTAAGTTTCCATGGAGTGCTGGTAATCTCACTCTTGGGGAGGAAAATATAGCACTGAGTTAGCATTTGTTCATTTCCATGGTGTAAACAATCCCACCATGACCATTTTGAAGCTACCAACATGAAATCACCCAGCTGGAGAAATTTCTGAAAATTTGACTAGTGGCTCTCACAAGCTTGTACGAACTGGCTCTAATGTACTTATGCCCTGTGAAAGTCCAAAGCCCTCCCACCTTTGCTTCAAAATCCCAGAGCTTTGTATGCTCAAGATCACCTCTGGCTGTGAGCCCTGCTCTTACTTAATTGGTTCAGTTAGTAGGTTGGCTTGTTAATCCTCTTGATTCTGTCCTTTATTCTCACCACCACTTGTCTTTAATTTCCACAAAATCCATTCACACAAACTATTTATGTAAAGAGTTGAATTTTAAAAAAAGGAGTTTATGGATGGTAGAGCATGTGTGTGTGTGTGTGTGTGTATGGTCAATGGTAACAAATACAGATTGTTATTCTCACCACCACTTGTCTTTAATTTCCACAAAATCCATTCACACAAACTATTTATGTAAAGAGTTGAATTTTAAAAAAAGGAGTTTATGGATGGTAGAGCATGTGTGTGTGTGTGTGTGTGTGTATGATCAATGGTAACAAATACAGATTGAATATTGGCTATCTTTGCTATTTAATGCCCTTTGGATATTGTCTGTTGTCCTTTCCCAGGTAGTCACCAGCCTCAGGTCATCTCTCTGACTCCTTTCCGACTTTATTTCCTCACTTGTCCTCACCCCCTTACTTTTGGTTTGCCCCCAGGAATTCTAAAATTCTCATTGTCATTAAAAGCAGTTTAGGTCTTTCCAGTCTCCTAGACTCTCCTTTTAGCATCCAAACTCATCACTTTGCTTAAAGGGCCCCAGGATCAACCTTCCTTATAAAGCAGTTATTCAGAAATTCTACAATTATTTATTGAATACTGATAATGTGCCAGGCACTCTTCTGGTTGTAAATATCAAATCTGGCCCTCTATTACATTAGTAGTGAGTGTAATCATTGTCAAAATGCCTAGCACAGTGCTGAAATATGTTGGCATTCAGTAGATATCATGTTATTATATACATTTTAAGCAAAATTTAGAATTATTTAGAAACATTAAGGGAAAGAAATAGAGGATGTGATCTTCAGAAATATTAAGCTTTTCATTTCTTTATTTCATCTATTCCCCGTAATTACACATCCTATTCCACCCCAAAGTCTTTTCAGTCATGATATTTATGACCCTCAGATGTATAGAGACAATGATGTAATCCACTATCATTTTAGCAAAGTTGTGCATTTTTAATTAATACAAGCATATCTTTCCATTGACCTGTATTTGTTTGTTGTTGTTGCTTCTGCTATAAATTCGCTAGCTGTACATTGTGGGTACACAGTAAATATGCGCTGAAAACACTTTTGGTTTCAATGAATGAGAAACTACAATAAATGAAAAATACAGTAAGTGCTGTAGTTATGCTTAATAATATATTTTGGCTTATTTTTTTCTTTGATCATTCTTTCAGTTTTTACTCTAATATTATTTGGTAAATTTTGCAAGTACATTGGGCAATATTTTACTGCCCCGATGCTAGGTGCTTATGGAAGAAGAGGGGATATACAGTGTTCTGTGTTAATACTCTTGCTCATGCAGTCTGTCTCTGACACCTTCCCACTGTTTTAGGCCTCCACAGCCTCTGTCCTAGTCCAGGCTGCCATTACCTTTAGTCTGGAACACTGTTTTATCCTTCTTGACTGGTTCTGCATAGCCCGTAATTTGCACCACATATTTTGCAGTGCGTGGATTCATAGCCTACACATCTGGTTATTTTACTCTCCACTTTAAACCTGCTGAAGTTTTACTTTGTCCTTAGAGTAAAGTTCAAATTTAAGGGTATCAGTGCCTCTCCTGCTCTGTGTCTAGTTTCATCTCTTGCTAACTGCTTCGCCACACAAAATTCTCTCCAATCATTTAAAGGCATTCCATTCTCTGTTACACTTTCTGTTCTTTCAGAGGCTTCTTTCTTTGTTGAAAACCTTATCTTCACCTCTCTATCGCTTATGTTTTGAATAACTTTTATTCATATTAAAGTATCCAGTTATTATTTCCGTAAAATATCATCCCTTCCTGCCCCTCTGGATAGGTAGGTATTTTGTTCCAAGAGTTCCCACTAAGTATCCATCTCTTACAATGTTTTGTAGTGCGCAACACTGGGTATTTAATTGTATCTCACCAGATCTGAGTCCTGTTTTTTTAAGTAGGTGTCTCTATTTTAACTGACAGAGCTGGGTACAATGTAAAATGAATATCATGCCTCTGTTCAAAATTAGGGAGAATTAATAAATGCTATCCATAACTAGGAGATTTTGTTTCTCAGCTGGTATTCAGAAGTGACTAGGAGGAAAGCATACATTTGCAAGTATCTATTATGTTCAAAGTATTGTACTCAGTACTTTACATATGTCACCTCATTTAATCCTCACAGCATTTGAGCCTTTGAAAACCTAAGCATGCTCAAGGGTATAAAATACTAAATGGCAAAGCTGGGATTCAAAGCTTGACCTTTCTGAATACAATATTTATGTTCTTTTTACCAATTCGCATTGCTTTTGAGGGTCTGTGAAAGCTGAATTGCTGACTAATATCCATCTTGTTGGCTGAATTGAGAAATATTTATTAAAGAGCTTTGTAAACTGTAAATATTCTACACAGGTACAAGGAGCTATGGGTATCCTTAAGCATCTATTGAACACATAACTAAGTGACTATACAGTATTAATAGCGTCATTAGTGTTAGAAGCAAAAAATATTTATTCTTTTTATTTCTAAGAGTAACATCGCCCATTGTGTATTCCTCTGGGATACAGAGGAATGTTATATTAGAGAAGAGTTCTATCATCAAATATGTTTAGGAAACAATGAGCTTAAATTGGTTTCTCTACTGTAGAATTTCAGTGTGGAATATGTTGTCATTTAAAAATCTTAGAAAGGTAACATCTTGTCTGCATGCTTTTCAGAGTTCTTGACCCTGAACTCTTTGTGGATAAGAGCATCTGTCAGAACTAGTATTCTATAAATCCCACTTGTAAATTAGTTGTAAAATTACTCATCAGAGAATGTTACTCTTTTTTTTGGCGGTACGCGGGCCTCTCACTGTTGTGGCCCGTCCCGTTGCGGAGCACAGGCTCCGGATGCGCAGGCTCAGCGGCCATGGCTCACGGGCCCAGCCGCTCCGCGGCATGTGGGATCTTCCAGGACCCGGGCACGAATACGTGTCCCCTGCATCGGCAGGCGGACTCTCAACCACTGCGCCACCAGGAAGCCCCAGAGAATGTTACTCTTAAAAATGTGTTCTGCCATGTAAATTCAAACAAGGATTGTGGATGGCTATTTCTGAGATGGTAAAGTATGGAAGTTAATTTATATATGTGGGTTGCAAAATAACTCATTAAGTTACTCCTCTAAGAAACAGATATGAGAGTTTCCCACTTTATATTAGAGGATATAAAATATAACTTCTTATTCACGTGCTTAATTAGTATTATGCATACTGAGATGCTTTAATTAAATTCAGAAACTTTGATGATTGAATATTGTGCATACAGTGTTGTGATGAACCAGATGAACAGCACAGAGCACATGGGAATTACACACTTACTATCTGCCATCTTCTAAGCATTTTCAAAGTATTAGCTCCTGTCTTAGTGTGAAACCAGGTACCATTGTTAATACATTTTAAAGATGAGGAAACCAAGCAAGAGAGCTATTGAATTATTTCCCAATGTCACACAACTAAAAATTGGTTGGGATTGGATTTGAAATCAGGCTGTGTGCCTCTAGGGCTTATGTTATTAACCCCTATGTGATACAATATTGCCACTTTCTTATTGATTTCTGATGGTGAAGTCTTTGTGGAAAAAATAATTTCTTTGTACAAAAGTATACTTGTATTGCTATAGTTTTCAAGATTTACAGCAATTTTGAATGAAGTAATCACAAAAGGTAGCAGTCTTACTTTTACCCTGCTTACAATTCATTTTTACCAAATAATTAATACTTAGCATGCTTCTCCCATGTTCTTTCATCCTTTAAAATAACATGTTTTTATTCAACAGATTTACTATTTTAGTCCATCATTTAGATTGTGGGGGGTATATTATGCATATCCACAGAGAGGGGATGGCATGAGGGAAGACAAATGATGCATTTGGTAAGTCTGTCCTCACGGCATGTGTAGATTAGGGAGAGAGATAGAAATGTATGTGAACAATGAAAGCACACATAGAAGGTATAGATGCCTTAAGAAAAGTCCTGGTGAGATGCCATGCTGGCTCAAAGGACAGAGAGAGGACTTGCACTTGGGGGATCAGGGAAGTTTCCAGAAAATGATGGTATTTGAGGTTGGATGAAAAAGAGTATGCAGTTGGATATGAAGATAAAGAGAGAAGCAGACAAGCACAAATAAAGGCATGGGGAGAGCCCCAGTGCTAATTTCATGTCCGGAGTTACTAAAACGTGCTGTATTCAGTTGGGTGTAAGCAGAAAGCAACTTTGTTCTTTCAGTGACTACCACTGCAAACCTCTCTTTAGACTTGCTTTTCTCCACCCCTTGGATGAAATCCAAAAAAGACCCTGTATTTTTCCTGGTCATGCTCAGATAATAAAACAATGGTCTTTTTCCCCCAAGCATTTAAAACTTCCAAATCCAATGTAACATCAAAGCTCCCAACATCCATCCCAGTTAAAAAGTTTCCCATTGCTCAGCTTGAGCTTGCCCTGAGCTTGGAAGCCTGTAACTGGGTGGGGTGTCCTGGGCTTCCTGTCCCTTTTCCTCACTCTGTTCCCAGGCAGCTGATTACCATAACCTCCAGGGTAAGAGCAAAGGGGAGGGAGCAGGGATGAGGGATACAATCTAACTTGACTGGCTCAAGTGTTACCTGAGTTTGGTGCCTTCTGTCCTAGTGTCAGATGTCCAAAACTGATTTGCACACCAAAGATAAGTTATACCATTAAGTTAATTTAATAATTCTAACACTAAAATTCTTAGTATAAAATTTTCATGTAATTGAAACAAATGCATGTTATTTTTAGGACTGTGCCTTTTTCATTTTATCTTTTTTGTGTAAAGGAATATACACATTTTAACTTTAGGAATAATCAGGGACATAGGGGTTAACTACCACCTGAACCATCATGTAATTTAATTTTTAGAAAAGAATGCCAATGCCTGCTCGAATGGGATTGGGAATGCCACAGTTTAAATTATCTGAACGTCAAATATATGTATTACTACCTTCAGATCTGTTTCATATCTAAACTGTTTAAAAAAAATCTTAATTTAAAATCAACTATATGGCCCCAATTGTAGGATAACTTATGAACATTTCTGTGTGTAGCATGCTGTGTTCTGCTTGCATTTCTTTGTTATTTGCCATTTGTTGAATTCAAAGGTACCATTGTCCTTATCAATACACAAGAGAAACTCACTCTCTGTTTTCAGTTATTCCTAAAGTGTTAGCTCTCAGGAGAGACTCGGAAAGATTCTGTTCCTGTTTTTGAGCCCAGCAAGTTCCTTTTAACTGAGGCAGTAGTTTATAACACTGAATGTAAATCACATGGAATGATTTTTCTTAGACCAAATTAATTTGTTTCACTACTTTGACAATCTTCTAACATATACCAAAATCTAGATTTTTAAAAAATTGTCTTTAAATGATCTGATTCCAAAATTACTAAAATACATTAAAGACTTTAAATGTTTAAAAAGAAAAGTTCTGAGAACAATTCAAAGATTAAATTCACATAAAGGCAACCAAACTCAATAAAAGTAAATAAATTATAAATCCCAAGTTAACTAAAAAAAAAAAGAGTAGAACTAGATTTTATTCTTCTATTTTTGGTTAATATACTTGTTGCTATTATTTGAATATTTTATAAGGGTTGATATTTTAAATATTTAAAGAATTTTGGGGTGAATATATTCTCTATCAATATCATTGTTTTTGTTTATAATTAATATTCTTGTAATACAATACACTAATTTACCATGATACTGCAATATTAACACTGTTTCTGTGCCCGAAATAAGTAATTAAAGGGCAGCCTTGGAATCCTTCTTTTCTGGTCTTCTTGTTATATGAAATAATGCATTTCTTTCTTGTTTAAGTCAAATAATATAGGATTTTCTATACATTACTCTATAGAAATTAGCTGTTAGTACTGCCATTGTGGTTATTTTTTTTAAACTCAGAACCGTTTGTATTAAAAGATTTGCTTACGTTTACATATGGCTATCAAGAAGAAATGACATTATTTTGGAAAGAGTTGATAAGGCTTTCTATGTTGGAAACATGCTGGACTAGGAATCCAAATATTTATGACTTAGCCTAGGCCTGCCTGCCTATCTGATAGGGTTATGACATAGATCAAGTGAAATAATTTATGCAAAGGACTTTGGAAATTCTAACGATGCCTACAAATTAAAACTTTCATTCAAATACAGAATAGTTCAGAGTAAGATTTTCAGTATGTTGGTGAGGACTTTCTAGAACTTAATGTGTTATACAATCTTGATGTCTGTGAAATACACTTTTGTTGAATATTTATGCAGAATATTCATAGGTTTTGATTTTTTTTTGGTCTTCCATTATTCGATTTTGGCTTTTTGCTTGGTTTTTAAAAATTTCTGATTAAAATTTTAATCTGTACATTTGGAGTTATCTGATTTTCTAGAAAATTCAATAAATGAAGGATGAGGAATCAATAAAATTTTTAGAACTTTGAGTAGACATATATATTCCAAGGATTGATGTAAAGAGTCAAGTATGGTCACAAGATAAATCAGTATTTTAAACATTTCAGCACAAAATACTGAGGCACCACCACTAAGTTTCTGCTTACTGTTCAAGAGGTAGAACATCCTTCTTGGTATTAGTCATCTAATAAGTGTTCTCTGGTTCTAGTGCTTGAAAACTTGGGTTAGATACATATGAGGATTGCAATTAGTATGGGACCATTGGTGGAATGATCAACCTTCCTGTGATAGCGTTTTGCAGTAGTTTGCCATGGTATCAGTGTGTTTTTGAAAGTAAATTGACTTTTTTTTTTTTTTTTTTTTGCGGTACGCGGGCCTCTCACTGCTGTGGCCTCTCCCGTTGCGGAGCACAGGCTCCGGACGCGCAGGCTCAGCGGCCATGGCTCACGGGCCCAGCCGCTCCGCGGCATGTGGGATCCTCCCGGACCGGGGCACGAACCCGCGTCCCCTGCATCGGTAGACGGGCTCTCAACCACTGCGCCACCAGGGAAGCCCCTAAATTGACTTTTAAAATTTCCCATCGTCATATGAACTTGTTTGAGAGATATTTGATTATTTACTAGTCTCTGGTCTGAGGATTTAACATGGTAACCTCTACTTCATCCTTACTTTTGGCCTCCTCCCTCCAGCCTCATTGTATAGTACCGGAACTCGTTCTTTCTGCTTTTGAGATTTCTTGTCAATGTTAAAGTTCTCAAAAATATTTCATGCTCCATAGTCAATTGTAATTTCATTCTTAACATAGATTTTTCAAACTCTTCTTTGGTTTCTGAACTCAGATATGTACAGTAGTTCATATTTGTAGAATTTCCACTGCCTTCACATGGGTCATGTGGAATCCAGTCCATCTGTGAAATGCTGGGGATGGGCTACTTGGAAACCTTATAGCTCTAAGAGTGGATTTCAGTTCAGTCATTTGTTAGAAGAAGATTAATACCTTGCCTTTTACCAAAGTATGTGGGAAGGTGTTTTCATGTACTAGCACTCACTCACTTGCTCTCAAATGCTTCTGTGCATATGGCTCCGGTAATTGAATATTAACTCCCTTATTTGTGCATATGTGCGTGGATTTTGAATATTCAAAGGTAGAGACTGGCTGCTAAAGTAACCTATTATGCTTCATTGGATGGTCCCAGGGAAAGCAGTACATTTGCTGCAATATGTGAAAATGTGGGCTTCAGAGCAATGTCAGTCCTTAGTAACCTCAGCTTGTCATTTTACTGTTAAGAGAACCTCTAGGCTTCCTGCTAAATATCAATTTAAGTTTAAGTCTGCATGCTTGACCTTGGGGACTACTGTTCCTGAGAGGTGTACATAATTCCCTTTAACATTGATGGAAAGGAGAGCACGATGTAGTGAAATATCCTTCTTGGGAGGACAACATTGTGAAGCTCATTTATTTCTCTAGATTGATCATGTGCGAACTGACAGTTAAAGCATTTGAACTCTTAGAGCTGTGACACAAATTTGTGCTGAAAACAGATCATCACACATTACAATAAGTCCACAATCCCTAAAATTAGGAATAAATGTGGACTGTTATCTATGACTCATTCAGTGACATTTCATCTTAAATATGTAGTACATATTTCCCCATACATCCCAGAGGTAACAGACAGCAAACATCACCTTCATGTTTAAACAAATAATTGCATACTTTACATATTAGATTAGGGGAAAAAACCTCAAACATGTGGCATGTATTATAGTATATAGCTTCAAAAATTAGATCACTTCATCCAAGTATTTTGTTCTTCATGAATGTTAGTAAAGGGCCAAGGAGAAGATTGAAATCTTGATATCAGATAGAAGAAAATAATCAAATATTGCTTTCTGGCTTTATTAGATCTGTTAACTATTTGCCAAATGGTCCTCTTTCGTTTTAGAGAAAAAAAAGGTTGCCCTATAATCTTGATATATCAGAATACCTACATATAATATTTAATAGCACAGTTTTATGCATTAGAAAACCTGAGTCATTGCAATAATAAATTTCATTTCAAATATCTTTTCCCATTTTTCCCTCAACTGTCATTGTTTTTTATCACAATTTACGGCTTGTATTTACATTTTTTTCAATTCTTCTCTCCAGTAGTTTTTTCTCTTTATCCTTTTCTCTCTCATATTTTTCCTTTATTTAATAAAATTCCATTTTCAGCTAAATTGAATGTATTTTGAATTTGGACGTCTTCCTTGTACTCGTCATTGATCACAGTATTACCCTTACAGGAAATAGTTGGACGTTGTTGGCATTTCAATAGGGTGATTTTGATTTCCAGAGGAAGAGATGGCTTTCTCTCCACCAGTGCTTTTTACTATTCCCTCTCTCACATCTTGGGATCTTTCTACCTTAATGGCTTTCCCACTTCCCAGACTTTTTAATGTTTTTCTCTCCATCAGGTATTTTTCTGCTCTCTTCAAATAAAATAGTTTCCTATTTTGAAAACAGCATTTGCTTGATTCTCCAGCTACCTTCAAGCCACTTTTTTTCTAGTGCCTTTTACAACACTTGTCGAATAAATGACTTACACCCTCCACCTCAATTTAGTCACCGCCCACCTTAAGCCCCTAAAGACAGATGTAGTATAAACCCTGACAGTTGGCTTTTTTTTTTTTTTTTTAATGCAAGTGCCTGACTTAAGCTTTGGTTTCAGAGTCATCCACTTCAAACCACTTCCTAGTTGGCGGTCTCAGATAGGCACCTTGACCACTTCCTAGATGGCTGTCTCGTATAGGCACCTTGACCACTTCCCAGATGGCGTTCTCAGATAGGCACCTTGACCACTTCCTAGATGGCTGTCTCAGATAGGCTTCTTGCCCCCAGCCCCCCACCTTCCATAGTCCAGGCTTTTTTTTCTTTAGAGATCTTGGTTTATTTTGATAACCGACCACTTGGGCCACTTGCTTTTTCTCTTCCCAGGCTTTAAATTCCCACTCTTACGTTTTTTATTCACCAGTAGTGAGTCTGCAAAACCCTAGGCCCAACCCTTGGCCCCAACAAAGGCAGAACTCCAGGCCTGCTAGCTCTCTCTTTCTCTCTGTCTCCCCTCAAGAACTTGCTTTGTGGCCTCCAGGTGTGCCATGTAACTTCCAGGACCTGTAAGTAACCTTTTTTTTTTTAATTGCTGAGGGTGTCTTGCAATCATAATAAGAATACAAGGCCCTGTCCAGATACAACATAGGTTATTGATAGGCTGAGACCAGCACAAAATAATAGGCTTCCTACTATTTGCATCCCAATTCCAAAATCATGTTCAAAAATGTTGCCAGGGACTCTCTAGATATAAAAACAAACTCTCTTTGTGTTTAATCCTGACGTTTATTTCTTCATTTTTTTAACATCCTCTTTCCTTGACCTTGCTGAAATTAACATCTGAATTTTTCTAATACATTTTCAACCAATATTTTTCTCAAGCCAACTTGAGGGCTTCTGTTTGTCCCTTGGAAAAACTGTTCCTTCTTGCTCTCATAATGTTAATTTAACCTCTACGTGGATGATGTGAGAATCTCCATATCTCTTCAAAGGCCATATTTTTTTCCCAATGTCTACTTAATATTTTCACTTGAAGTTACACCATTGTCTCAAAACGCAATATGTATTTCTGTTATAAACTTCAATTAAATTATGTTAAAACAAATTCTGTTTATCAGGTCCCGAACCTGTCTTATTTGAATTAACAGCCTTCTTTTTCCTCCTCTGTACGTGTCAAACACATCTACAGAGGAGGAAAAAGAAAGCTGTTAAATGTCTAACTTATTATTTTCTTTCCATTTCCATGAACACTTGCCTAGTCTTAGACATTATCATTTTACAACTAGAGTATTTCAGTGACAATTTACCTGGTTTCTATGCTACCAGAATAAGCCCTTTCTCCTGACAATCACGGAAAGTTTATCTCTTCGAAACATTGCTGTGTAACTCCCTTGCTCAAAAGTGTAATGGCTCTTAATGTTCTAAGAAAAAGTACATCTCATTCACTGAGATTTCAAGGTTAATTTTTTTGACCATAATTTACTTTAAACAATTTTTAAATTTTCATTTTTACTTCTCATTAACACAAAGGAGACTCTTGCTCCCCAGCCGGATTGATCCATAATCCACAGGAATACTTAATCAGTCATTCACTTTGTAACTTTCTTTCCCTCACCCCTTTGTGGCTCTATACTCTCCTTCAAGTCTTACCTATTTCCTACCTCCTTTAAAACTGCCAAAGTCCAAAACTCAGATTACTATACCCTTCATTTGGCATTTTTCCTGTAGTGTCCCTAACCAGACTGTGTGTGGAAATAAATAGTCCTTACATTTAAGTATGGTGCCTGCCCCCAGTAAGCATGAATGCAAAATATACTGAAGCAAGAATGAGTGATGGAACTCAGTAATTATTTGGAGAAGTATTTTCTCATTTAATAAAATTGAGTTGTTCAACCTTAAATTGTCTGTTAAACCTGAGGACAAAGTTTAGCTGAAAGTGTTTCTTTAAAAATATAACCCTGAATTCTTCCTTAGATTGCTTTGATTTAGGACTCTCTGTTAAGGATTCCTTCTTTTTGGAAATCATGCTAATTTTCCAGTGTAATAGATCTGCATTTTATAAGCCTAGCCATTTTTTCAAGAAATGTAGATTCTCTTTGAAGCTGATTATAACATCTTCAGATTTTGGCATGTGCAGTATTATAGAGAAAAAAAAGACTCAATGAGTCTGAACAGTTTTATGAGGATAATTGCTACCTATTGGGTTTAGAATTTCAGGCAGATAACAATGACTTTTTTAAACACATTTTCTCCTAATCATTATTCATGTACCCATGCAAAAACTGACTGGATGTCTTCTTAGTGCCAAGAATTGTGTGAGAGAATGAAAATAAACCATGCTTTGCTCTCAGTTTTTGCTTCCACTATCCTCATTTTTTTTTTTTTTACATTTTTATATGGTTACTTTTATGCTTAACAATTCTGTTTGTTTATAACATTCCCAAATTGGGTAATGAGATCAAAGGGGTATGTGTGTGTTTCTTATTGTCTAGAAAAGTGAAAAACAGAATGGTAATATTCACAGACACTGTTTACTAATGTTAGAACAATAGGGGCTGGTGGTTTTTAAGGGCTGAATTAGGTCATGATGCTCTATGATATCATTTAGTGAGGAAGTCACTCCTCATAGTATGTATAAGTTGTGAGTTAAGGGACCTACCAAGAGCATATCACTTAATTTTTAAGACTGAAATTTTACCTGAAAAATATGGCTGAACAGTCAGAAATTTTGTTTTTTTTGATATGTATATATAATATACATAATAAAATAGCTTGTTTTCTAAAATAAACTCTTGACTCTTTAAATTTCGTTTTGTTTCACTTCACTTAAAGAGCCCAAATCTATCTTAGATAAGGAAATAAATCACTCATATTGGGAATGCAATAATTTTTCCAAATCATAACATTTATTTCAATAAAAAGTCAAGTTTCTACTTGAGTCCTAATTCTTCTAGGAAGCAT
Organism: Physeter macrocephalus; assembly: GCF_002837175.3. NCBI lineage: Eukaryota > Metazoa > Chordata > Mammalia > Artiodactyla > Physeteridae > Physeter > Physeter macrocephalus. The sequence continues at coordinate 39,303,985 of NC_041223.1, forward strand.
ATGTTTCTCCTAAGAGAATCTGTCCAGTTTGGTGGTTAAAATGCTTGCTTTTAAAACATGATCAAAGAAAAGGGGGTAATTATTTTATGGTAAGGGAGGACTACCAAGGTAAGCCTCAACAATAAAAATAAATAATCAAGAAATTTTCCATCAAAACATAATATAGGTAATTTTTTCAAATTCTCGTACCTTTGTTCATAGTCACGGATTTTAGAAAGGTGTTACAGAAGTAGAAAGAGACCTGGAGTGATCATCTGGGGCTGCCTCTTTGCTTTAAGCAGATACGTTGAGGACCCCTTGAAAACAGATATCTATCTGGCAACCCCAGGAATGGGACCTCACATCTTCCCAGGGTATCACATTCCATTGTTTTATTAGCTGTATGGCAGAGGCTTTTTCTTAATCTAAATGGAATCAGCCTTCCCTTTAACATGCCAAATATTTTTTAAAGTGAAAGGCCAAATCATCTGTCTCATTCATACTTCTCTTTTTATTAAAAAAAAAGTTTCCTTCTTGTAATTGTTTAAATAAATCTATACCTTGATCTTCAACTCTAAATTCTAAATTGTTAAATGTTTAAGAAACCTGCCATTCTTAGACATTCAGAGAGCTAGATGATGCCATGAGGGGAAATGCCCGTTACTCTAATTGTAAATATTCTCACTGATGTTTTCCAGTTTCTTTTCTCCCTAAGCTTACTTCTCTTCAAATAATATAGGAAAAATGTGATTCCATGTGTAGAAACTGTAGGTAGATTTTGACTTATATTTAATTAAAACATCAAAATTATTTTTTTCAAATTAAGAAATATTTAGAATAGTTTTTATGGAAAACATAGTCTGTGCTCTTAAAGATTAAGAAAAACATCAGGAGAAGATTTTAGCAAACCTTGAAGAATCTTTTTTTTTCTGAATTAAACTCTATAATGCTATGATACTAAGTTAAGGCTATTTAGATTCTAAAGCAAATACAATGCACAAAATACATTCCTTGATCAGAAGATTTTCTGGAAAAAAGTAGTCTAGCTAAATTATGCTGCCTATTGTAAGCAATGCTGCCAGCTTATTTAGATTCTTAACCTCTAGCAATAACAGATTATTTTGATAAATTATTCATATTTCTGTACTGTACACCTTTTGCAATTTGCACATCTGGCAGCAAATAGGCTCTCCTTTCAGGCTTTAGTCCCCTTGGTCAGACAGGATGGCCGAAGGCTGCTTCATGATTAATTTCATCTCAGTGGGGTTATTATCATACTGAAATTAGCAATGCCCCTGAAATATGCTTTACTGGAGCTACAGGCACAAGAGGCTTAGTTAGTTTAAGAGCTTTTAACCATATAGTAAGTTTTAGCTTAATTGTTAACCTTTGTCTATTTGGGGAGTATGTACACCTAAAAATAATACTGGATTTTACAAGACTAGAAAACAATAATTTAGAGCTTGATTTAGCAGCTCATTGGATTGCAGGATAATTTGTCATTAGTTTCTAGTATCTTATTTTAAAAGGATGTATACTTTTGAACGATCAAGGAGGTTTTTATTTTGCTGGTTCAAAGTTTACTGCTGAATCAATGAATATTAATTTTTCTTCCGATTTGTGTAAAAGTCATTCAGCTTTTCTATATTTAGTTTTCTCACCTAAGAACAGTCTAAATGCCTTGTACCATTGCAGAATTAGCAAGAGATGGCTTTTAAAGAAATATTTCTGGAAAATATTTTAAATTCAGTGATTTGGGGTTGGCAATAACTGGAAGATTGCTTAGAAAATATTTAAAATGTAAGTATGGTTCTCTACAATGCTATTATTGTTCATCTGCTGTCTGTTAGTCAAAGACCAATACTAGACTCACAGTGCAGCAATCTACTTGCTGTTAAAGTTATGTGAACCCTACATTTGAAAACTCAGTGGATTCACACTTCACATTAAAAGAAGTCAGAGTATAAACAGAGTCCTGTATGAAAAGTTCATGATATTAAACTAATATTTAAACCTATATGCAAAAATTGATTTCTTAACAAAGTATTTGCAGACTCAATATTTTTTCAGTTTGTTAAGTCAGACTGTTTCATGCCTAAGGAATCAGAAGACACTAAAACATTTGGCTAATCTGATTCAGGACAATTTGTTTATATAAATACATGTTTCAGGAAGCTAAGAATACTAACTATTCTGATAATTTCCTGCTAAAACATTCCCAGGAGACATATACTGACACTTAAATCTAGGTCCATCCTGTCTCTGATTTTGAGCTCCAAAATATTATTTATGGATTTCAGAATTATTATATACTTCAGTTGAATTTTTTTATTGTCCTGTGTTCTTATTTAAATCACTATTTTATTTCAAAAATGTAATTATAAAAATTATCTAATAAAAAATTGAAAAAAGGAAAAATTATTTGATATAATAAAATTTTCATTTGGGCTGCGTGTAGTAGAGGCAGTGAGTAATACAGAGGAAATAAGACTGGCCATCACTTGATAATTTTTGAATGGGTGTTGAGAGCACCAATGAGGTTGGTGCTTATTATACATTCGTTATTTTGTTATATATTTGAAAATTTTCCTAGTAAAAGGTTAGTTTCATTTGCAGTTGGCAGTAATCAAAAGGAGAGAGAAAATTATGTATACTGAAAACTTGTCTGTAAAGTTTTAATGTGTTTTCACTCTTGTGTAGTTTTTGTCTGGCCTTTTTAATGTACATTTATGGTCTCAGAGTTGCTTCCTTCTTAAAGCATTGGTTTTGAAAATGGAAATTCTGTACACTAGCAGATGTCAAATCTGATCACCTCTGCATGTGTCCTCAATAGATTAGAGGCTGACAGAGGAACCGAATGATGAATGGGAGAAGTTATTAATAAGGCCCTAAGAAAAGCTCTCCATAATTCACAATTGGGTATACCGGGTGGTCCAATAGAATCTTAGACATGGAGAACTTGTTTAGAATCAGTGGTCTAAGAAGACATAAAAAAAAAAAAAAGAGAAAAGATAGGTGGAAATTTGACTATAAAAATGCTAAGGTACTTTACTGACAACTATTTTTAAAATCTTTTTTTTTTTTAAATCAGAACTACTCTACAGTTCTCTGATATGTTGAGATCTTTAAGTAGTAAAACACCTAGGCAGTTTAGGGTACTTTTGATGATCTTTCCTAGGTATTCTTGTATCCTTTCATCCACCTTTTTATTCACCAATTATTTATTAAGTACCCACTAAATGCTAGTTATAGGGTAGAGTAATACTTAGAAACATATTAGTTAGAATTCACTATCTATATGTAAATCTTGATTAATTCTGATTTGAGACCAACTATTCTAGATGTGACAAAGGTAGCACTAACATGATAGTTGCATGTTCCTCCAGGAATAAAAGAAATTAATAATAAAAAGATCATAGGTAGAATGGACTCCATTTAATTTTGACAAAAGATATTTTGTCGGGCTTCCCTGGTGGCGCAGTGGTGGCGCGTCCGCCTGCCGATGCAGGGGAGCCGGGTTCGCGCCCCGGTCTGGGAGGATCCCGCATGCCGCGGAGCGGCTGGGCCCGTGAGCCATGGCCGCTGAGCCTGCGCGTCCGGAGCCTGTGCTCCGCAACGGGAGAGGCCACAACAGAGTAAGGCCCGCATACCACAAAAAAAAAAAAAAAAAAAGATATTTTGTCTTAAGAAATAAATTTAGGAATAATGTAAACCATATATGTGGATAAATAATATTTCTTTTATATAAAAACAGAATGAAAAATTACTATTTTTGTATCATGATTATAATACAAATGAATAATTATCTCACCAACAAGAGGTAAAGAGTGAATTAGAAATTAAACCTCTGGTGTTTGGCCAATGAAACATTGATTATTTGCTTATGATTCTTGGCCAAGTTATTCTGATGCAATCTTGTTATTTTATAATTCTAACTAGGATTATAATATTAACCTGTAATCAACATTTCATGATAATTAAATGAAAGATTATAATATATATGTGTATCAACTACTACATTTACACCTAGCTTAGTACATACAACTAATAGGTCCTAAATAAATATGTGATAAATGAGCAAATAAAGATTAATACCTGAAACAAATGACCAAATCTTCCTTCCCATGTTGTTAAATGATAATTCAATTACTGAAAACTTAGTAAAGACAATCATGAACAATTATTTAGTGAAATATGAAATGATCCATTGCTTTTAAAATCTTTATTTCTCCTTTATTTTCATGCTAATTAATCAAATAATATATTTAAATGTCTATGGTATAAGTGAGGTTTTTTTTGGTACCCCGTTTCTTTAAAGAGAACATTCTGAACAAAGAAAACAACAACAACAACAACAAAACCCCCCTAAGACAAGAGGGAAGAAAGATTCAAAATGAAACTTGCTCATACTCTCACAACACATATTGTTGTCCAGGGCCATGGTTATAGTTGATGGGCACCACAGCAGTGTAGGGAATGACATCTTAGGTCAAAAGCTTATCCTGGAATTTGGTTGTTCTGGGCTTTGTTCTCTTATTAGTTACTCAGTGACCTTCAGTGAGCCACTTTATTTACGTCTTAAATGCTCCACGCATTTCAAAGGGCTAATCATACAGAAATAATATACAAAGAATTCTGAAATTTTCAAATTCAGGTGCTAAGGGCTTCCTTGGTGGTGCAGTGGTTGAGAATCTGCCTGCCAATGCAGGGGACAGGGGTTTGAGCCCTGGTCCAGGAAGATCCCACATGCCACAGAGCATCCAAGCCCATGCACCACAACTACCGAGCCTGCACTCTAGAGCCTGCAAGCCACAACTACTGAGCTTATCTGCCACAACTACTGAAGCCTGCACACCTAGAGCCCGTGCTCAGCAACAAGAGAAGCCACCGCAATAAGTCCACACATCGCAATGAAGAGTAGCCCCAGCACCCCAAGTAGAGAAAGCCCACACGCAGCAACAAAGACCCAATGCAGCCAAAAATAAATAAATAAATAACTTTAAAAAATCAAATTCAGGTGCTAAACGAATGCAAAGTATTCCACGGTCAGTTAACAGTGAAGCAAAATAGTTTTGGGAAACTTTATTTTATGATTTTATTTGGTTCAGTTACTTCATTTCTGTCTCGGTAAGCCTAATTCTCAGTGGTTCTCCTAATAATTGTGTTCATTTCTTAACAGAAGTTCTGAGTGCCAAGGGCAGTGTTTTTATGTTTGTGTTTTTATAATTTTTCCTTGTTTTGTTGTTATATATCCTTCTGAAATAGTACTACATGGTAATTTATTTATGTCTCCTTTTTTTTTTTCCATGAGATCCTGGCAAAGTCCCAGAAGCCAAACAAGGGACAATAAAAATTGCAGCACAAGGTAGGCAATAAAACACTTAAAAATTCTATTGCTTTTTAAAAAAAAACTTACAGTAGCACTTTATTGACAGTAGCCAAAGCTGTTTATTGCAGAATAGCACCATCTGCTGGGTTATTATAGAAAACATTTTGGTGTTGCATGAAGATGCACATTTCAAGAATTTATTTAGTAATTGGAGAAACTGCAACTGAGCGTAATGCCACATTTTCAGAGGAGACACTGAATGACCCAAGAATTCGTATCTTGACTCCAGGTTTGTCATTGAGCTTTTACTTGTACATCCAAAAATAAACCATAGATTAATTGATACATAGAAGATAATATGATGAGCAGATAGAGATTCACAAATATATAAAATTTTCAATGTTTTTAGTTATGCATTTTAATTTGTGTCATACTAGAAAATTCAGTCAGAATGTTATTAAATTAATACTACTTCATCTGTATATCGAGACTGCAAAAATCAGATATGACTACAAAGTAATCATCCTAGCTTTTATGAGCCATCTGAGAAAATTTGTTTTATCACCCACTAATATCTTTGGGACATCAAAAGTGGTTTTGTTTAAGAGAATTTTAGAAAATATATTGATTCTTTAAATCATCAGTTTGGGAAAAGTACTTCTTTAAAATAATTTTCCTGTAATGTTATTTTTTAACTATCACCTGAAATCACATCCTTTGAGAAAGCTACTCTAACTCCATTGCCCACTTTATAGAACACTCTTAGGAAAGAAAAAGTAAAATATTTACTGGAGAAAATCTTTATTTTTTCTCCTTTGCCACATTATACAGCATTGACCAATAAAGGAGATGCATTTAGGTGGTGGTACATTTGTTTCTGTGCAGAAGCCCGTTGTAGCAGACTTCTCAGCACATGACATGATTCCATCTGATCCAAAATTTTCTGTTACATTTAATCCTGGACCCAACGATATACAGAATCATCCTAGTAAATATTGGTAAAATGGGTTGACTAGCCATTTAACCCAATCATGCTGTTTATAAAGTATATGTGCTAGAATGGTTAAGAACTATGATACAAGGTTTTAGTTTTCATTTGATCATTGGGTTGATCAACAAAACTGATTCTTCTTCAGAAGAGTTCTGATCAGGAATGTCATTAATATTATGGGGGCTTCCCTGGTGGCGCAGTGGTTGCGCGTCCGCCTGCCGATGCAGGGGAACCGGGTTCGCGCCCCGGTCTGGGAGGATCCCACATGCCGCGGAGCGGCTGGGCCCGTGAGCCATGGCCGCTGGGCTTGCGCGTCCGGAGCCTGTGCTCCGCAACGGGAGAGGCCGCAGCGGAGGGAGGCCCGCATACCACAAAAAAAAAAAAAAAAAAAAAAAAAAAAAAAAAATATTATGGGAGGTAGAAAAGCAGGACAAATATTACCATCACTTTTGTGTTTTCTATTCCTGAAAATGCAGCTCAGAACGGATTCCTTAAGTGAATGACTACCTAGTTCAAGAATTATTGCAGTTAATGCATATATGTTCTCATAAAAAATCACAATAGCCTGGCACAGTCTGTTTTAGCTGAGGCTTCTGAAGGTCATGGTAGGTGTGGAACTATGACTCGTGGCAGGCACTTAGTGTTACTTCAGCCTCCTATTAGAGGAGTTCAGGGGAGAGAATTGTAGAGATATCTGGAAATCTGCTTCAGATTTGAGCTTGGGGCCATGGGCTCTTCACTTTTACATTCCAAGTACATTGGATTAGGCAGACTCAGAACTTAACGCTTTCAGAATAAAGCATTTATTGTTGAGTGAATAATCAGGTAGAGTTTCGAAGGCTTGTAAAACTATGCTTTTATGAGATTAGATGAAAGTGCTGATTGAGAACAGTGTACAAGGCAAGAGTTAGGGGCTATATATATATGTTCACTAAATTGTAATGACACATCAAAGCAGGGACACACCAAACACGGATAAATGTCACTTGTGTTGTGCACATACTCAGTAGACCTTTTGTAGACAGGATTTATAACACCACAGCTGCATAATTAAATTATGCATAGAAGTAATTAATATTTGCAAGTACTCCATGTGGAGACAGCTTAAACACAATGGCAACACTGCTATAGTAGAGACTGATAATTTTGATAGATACAAAATTAGATAGATAGTGACAAAATTGACAGTGATGTTTATAGTGGGGTAAAAGTTAGAGTATATCTCTTCATTTATTTTATTTTTTTTACTTTTATAACAAAGGAACTATTTAAACCCTAGTTTTATATAAATTATGTATATATGTACATATTAATTATAATTAAGATACAGCATTCTTTTCTGGAAGTACTTAAAAATTATTTTAACAAAGAGTTTGGAGGCACTGAGAAGACAATGACATAAATGTCTTTACACTACAGGAGATTACAATTTGGAGATATGAGAAATTTAAGTAACAACACAAATTGAATATCTTGTAGTGCTGAATTGAATTGTAGAGATAATAAATGCCAAAGAATTAAGACAAAGCGATTTTCAGTAAGAGGGATTCCTCATGGATGAGGGGTGACTTGAGTTTGTAGCATGACTAAAAAATAAACTGGAAGAAAAAAAGCATTGCTAGTAAGTGGATGACTTAAGTAGATATAAAGAGTTAGCGATAATTATGAAAGGTTGTTGTCATTATCAAGACATGAGACAATAACCTCAACTAGGATGGCGCAAATGACTTTAGAGAAATGCAAATAAGGTGACCATTTTGAAGACATAATATTTGATAAACTATACAGATGAAACAAAGAAAAAATAAAAATGGTACTGAGCTTTCGAGTGTTGGTGAATAGGATCATTATAATTGTCATAGTGATAAGTCCCAGGGGAAGGAATGAACTTAAGGGAAAAGAAGAGGATTCACTTTTGGGCAGGTTTATGTTGAGCAGACGGAATGTTATCCAGGCAATGATTTTTCTGTAGCCAGTTAGAACTTAGATGGGATCTCAATCTAGTTAATAGATATTACACAATAAGTTGTGGTGCAGGAATGGAATATAGACCAGAATGGGGAAAGGAAGGGGAGAAATAAGGAATCATTTTTTAATCAGTTAGTTGTAACAGCTAGGAAGACACCTGTTGAAAATGAAATGCCCGAGTGAGGACAGGAACCATAATGGAACTCGCCTTAAAAGATGGGTCTACATCAAATATTTCCTAAATTCCCATCTCAAGATACTGCAGTTGATACTCTGGTGTGGTGCTGCCACTTATCTCTCATGATGTACCAGGGTATTGGATCTTACTCTGTGCATAAATCTAGGGATGTGCCTGTGGAGTCCTGTGGGTGGGTGGGTGGGTGTACATTTGGAAAGGGGGACAGTATACTGAGCCAGGAAAATGATATCTCTATTTCCTTTCAACTACTGAGATAATTTTAGATTCACATGTTATCTTAGTTTGGGCTGCTATAACAGAATATCATGGGTGGCTTAAACAGTAAACTTATTTCTCATTTTAAAAAAAGATGGGTCTATATGCATCTGTGTTAGTGTATTTCGGTGTATTTTTTTTTCCTTTTGGTCTCAAAGCAAACATTAAAAGTATCCCATGTATTAGAGAAAAAAAAGAACAAAATAACTAAAATATTAGCCATTGCAGTCTCAAGATTGCTTTGGCAATTCGGGGTCTTTTGTGGTTCCATATAAATTTTAGGATTATTTGTTCTGGTTCTATGAAAAATGTCATCGGTATTTTGATAGGGTTTGCATCAAATCTGTATATTGCTTTGTGTAGTATGGACATTTTTACAATATTAATGTTTCCAGTTCAAGAACATGAGGTATCTTTCCATTTCTTTGTATCATTTTCATATTGCTTTATCAGTGTTTTATAGTTTTCAGAGTATAGGTCTTTCACCTCCTTGGTTAAGTTTATTCCTAGGTATTTTATTCTTTTTGATGCAATTTTAAACAGGATTGTTTTCTTGCTTTCTCTTTCTGATAGTTCATTATTAGTGCATAGAAAAGCAACAGATTTCTGTATATTAATCCTGTATCCTGCAACTTTACTAAACTGATTTATTAGTTCTAATAGTTTTTTGGTGGAGATTTCAGGGTTCATTACAGTCTCATTACGATGTGAAAAACAAGAGCTAAATAGTTAAGAATCACTCCCACTCAGTAAATCAGTCATCCAGCCATTGTAATCCAGTTAAATAGATTAGAGTCCGGTGAGCTGAACTGAGTGCCAGCAGTGGGACACATGAACAAAAGTTGCAAAACCATTCTGGAAACAGTTGGACCCTGAAACACCCTGGTTTTGATTAACTTCTGGGCCAGAATCCAGCTTGACAGATCACATGGCTTTCCAGATGACAGTGAGTAAAACCCACCAACCTTCAAGGGATACAGGGCAAAAAGCACAGCCAGTGTCAGTTATGAAGGAATAAGTCAAACTCCCTGGTTCAGCTCTTTTCTCTCTTACTGTAAAGTTAAGGGATGAAATTATTTAAGCATGTTAGAAAGTGTGTAATACCCACATACCTGCACACCCACGTGCACATGTGCACATCGTTCCTCTTGGATTATTTAGGAGTCAAAATAATTCAAAGTAGATGCAAAAGATTTTGCCACTTCTTTGAGAAATTTATTTCAGAGCTTTTCTTCTCTGTGGAATTCATAAGAGATGATGGTTCTTCAAAGTGTGTTCATGTTCTCAGTCTTCTTTCTGGCCTTGGTTGCCCCTCAGAAAGAGCGGGTTTATTGCTCAACTGATGAAGTTAGGGACCAGGGCCACTCCCTTGCCAGAGACCCTCCCAGGACCCTGGGAAGGACCACAGCAATTTTTAATTTGTGATTTTGTGTCATTTTATTTTGTTTTTATTGAAAGAGCCCTCTACCTTCACCCTTTGACCCAACTTGAGAGAGGTTATGACTTAAATTATGGGAGATATCGTGGAGATAATCTCCCATAGAAAAACAAAGTAAAATCCTCTTTTGCAACATCTGAAAGGGCAACACCATTTCAATTCTTGTCCTTATCCTACGAACTCCAAGTGAAATGCAAAAATTCAAGTGAATTCCAGAATCAAATGTATACATGGTGGGTGATTTTGAAAATTATGATGCTTCTTTTTTTTTTTTTTTCTTTTTTTTACGGTACGCGGGCCTCTCACTGTTGTGGCCTCTCCCGTTGCGGAGCATAGGCTCCGGACGCACAGGCTCAGTGGCCATGGCTCATGGGCCCAGCCGCTCCGCGGCATGTGGGATCTTCCCGGACCGGGGCACGAACCCGTGTCCCCTGCATCGGCAGGCGGACTCTCAACCACTGCACCACCAGGGAAGCCCTATGATGCTTCTTGAAGGAAATTCTTATTTGTAAAGCAAAGAACTAACTACAAATAAGTCTATTGAGTCAAACTCAAAGGGTTTGCTGAAATAATGCCTGGTGGCTTTGAAATCTATCTGACAGTGTCCATATCCTTTAATTCACTTTACTTATCTTTATTACTCGCCTCACTATATCATTGGAATAGGCAAATTTCTTAACTTAAAAACATTATAGATATAAATCCTCTCTACATTTTGTATGCTATTAATTAAAACTCCATTAAAAAGAAAAATGTGACAAAGTAGAATTAATTTGCTTGTAAATTTACTTTTTTACTCTGAAAGTAATGGTATATTAATAACATTTAGAAAACAGATTTTAAAAGGCCTGTAATACATTAAAATAATAAATTTAAATATATTCCCTTTCAGTCTTTTGTTCCTGATTTTTATACCCAATTCTGCTTCTTGCTCACTATGTGAACATGTGTAAATCATTTGATGTCTCTAAGGCTTAGTTTCTTGCTCTGGGCTCCCTTTCCTAAAAGGTTGTTATGAAGACCAAAGAGAGGATGTACATGAGTGTTTTGGCAATTGTAGAACAGAATATAGATCCAATGTAGTCCTGGATGTTGGTTGAAAGTGGTCCCCCCAATTCTAATCCACACAGGAGGAATTACCTTAAGGGATGTACATGACCTCTGAGTCAGTTAATGTGGCTTAAGACATCATAGGTTTGCTTGGAACAATTCCAAGATGACTGAGCCTCCCCCAAATGCTCCCTTCCGGTAACACACATAAACTACAGCTTGGATCCTAGTTTAGACTCATGATCTAGGATTAGATGAATTCCACCACAGAGGAAGTCAGAATTCAAAGGTAATTGAAGTGTGCTGTGCCTTTTCTCTATGTAAATGATGATATACATTTGCTAAAAGGAGGGTGGGATTTTCATTAACTTTCTGAAATGATACATTTTATACACTGTTATTGTAACTATGTAAAATAAACTGTATATAATTCGTCGGTAACTAGGCACAGATAATTTATGGACTCCATTTATTTTTTGCTTAGATCTATTCCTTTTATTTTAGAAGTGATTGTGGTTTGGTCAGATATAACAATTTCAAACCTAAAATGTAATTATGCTAAACACATACTTATTATTTTAACTTCTTGTCTGTGTAACAATATATTTTTATTCTCTTTTGGTTTTATGTTTATATCTGAATTAAAAGAAAAACTTTATATGAAATAATATTTTCAATTTATTCTCTTATTTCAGATTTGGATGAATTAATTTGTGTATTGATAACCACTAAGTTTATGAATATATGTACTACATCCTCATATTCTCAGTTTTCTGAGGAATGGTTATTTAATATGTTTTAACACTATTTTCTTTCCCTATTTCAGCAGCAACTAAAAAAGATGAAAAGAAGGAAGGTATGTTTTATGCAAAGTTCCACTATGCTTTTTGTGTGAACAATTTACCAATAATCAGAGTTGAATTTTGACTGCCAGCTTGTCTGTGTTTACTTTGGATCTATTATGTGCATACATTTTGTGTGAAGGTGTTTTTTCTAGAACATCACTTCACACTGAAGGGTGAACTACTTTTTTAAAAAGTAATTTTAATCTAATTTTTCTCAATATACAGGGGGTAAAACACAACCTCTCAAAATCCTGGGCCTCCTATTTCATTAGCAATTTTATCAAATTTCAAAAATACGTAAAATACAGACCAATTTTCTCATATTGACCACTTATATCTCTGACACTGACAAGCAGCTGATGTTATTTTGTTCTATTATGTTGAAAATAAGTCATAGTCTATCACTTGCACTCCACCTCCCTTTGTCAGGATGTCTTGATATGGAGTCATTTATTCCCTGCTGTCAAAAAGAGACTGCACCTGATGGACTTATACAGGCAAGAGAGACTTTATTCAAGACTATTGCAATAGGGGTCAAGTCTGTTTACAATAGGAGAAATTGAACTCAACTCCACTGAAACAAAAATGAGAGTTTTTAAAGTTCTGATGTGAGCTCATAGAGAAGCACTGGAGGATGTTGGTGGGTTTGGGGTGGGAGCTGGTCAATGTGATGAGGCCACCTGGGTTTTTTAATTTCCTATGAAATTAGGCTCCTACCCTTCCACAGAGACTGGGATATAGGACTGCTATCTCCTTTGATGATTATGTTTCAAAGTGATGTCTTACAGATCTTGAGAAAGATATTTCTGGTTGTAGAAGATTTATGTTTCAAAGGGACAGAGAAAGAATTTACAACTGCAAGTTTTCTAAAGTAAATCCTCTGCTAAAAGGGTGGTCAGGGGCCTATAGTCAAGAAAAAAACTGTCTAAACTTGATTCAAATTGATGGGAATGTTAAGTCCTTCTAAGTCACTGTGACTCTTTTTAGAGATGTTTCTAATGCACAGCCTGACTACTCTTAGATAGGGTCTCTAGCTATCACTACTGTTTGTTAATCTAGGCTTATTTTCTCAGTAAAAATAGCATGTAGATATAAGCAATCACTTATGACTTTGAAAATTATATTCTAATTAGTGTTCATATGATCTGAGAAAAAATAAGAAAACAAGTGTTATATTTTATATTTAGTATCATCAGAATTTTACATAGTCCTGATAGCTTGGGAGTCACATTCTGCTTCTGTTAAACAAGAATCTAAGAGTCAATAGATCTGAGAAGGAGAAAATATTTTAGTTGGTTATTACTTACCTAGGAGAAAAAAACATAGTATCATAAAAGTCAACTAATACATATCACTGTGTTTATTATAAAGGCATAGAAATCAGTATTAATTCCCCATATACACATAGCAAATATTTCAGTGCATTTTGGAAATTATATCATTTATATGATCAACATTGTGGTGTGTATACAGAGACCTTACAAGAAAAAAGAGATAGTAAGTTCCTGACACAGCTTTTGACAGATAGTAAGTGCTCAAAGATGTTTATCTTCCCTCCATCCTTCCTTCTTCTGAATAAAGAACAATTTACCATTTGATTTAGGTAAAGGAGTAATATGAACAGTTATTTTTCCACTCATTGGCATTCAAACCAAAGTATTAGAAGACTTCTGGGTATATGAAACAGTAGTCAAATTACAATTCACAGCTATAAGCTTTTTATGTATTTTTTTCCCCTCATTGCTATGCTTGGTTCTGTTTTTCCTGAATTATGTGGCTTTTTTCACTTTTCTGCAAAATTGTCCATATGCGATGGACAATTTTTGGAAGAGCCTGGGGAGCCCAAGCAGAGCTTTGCCCTTGGAGATTCAAGTAATCCAGTGTCCATCACCAGCTGTGAAATATATAAAACATATACTCCTGACTATTTCTTAATATTACCATCACTATCATCATCATTATTATTAAATTGTCATTTCCAAAAGGTTTCATAGATTATCTCTCATCTCTTGTTTGGAAAACTTTTTAAATTGGTAAGATGATGATATTTAAGATAAAAACTATTCAGCGTAATTTTCATTGCTCTCAATGTATAGTAGGAGAATAGGCTTAATGGCCAGCTATTCTAGGCAGTGGCTTGATTTTACATTTCGCGAGTTCCTATTTCCCTTTCTGTATCTTCTGTTAAGCAAAGCAGAGGCGGTATATGGACTTAAACTTCTTGGCTCTTGTTTCTTATTTTCAATGATCTCAATAAAGATTATAGAAATCTTTTCCGTAGAGGCAGGAAGCACATTTTTCCTCAAATGAGGCAAGTTTAATACAAATCATCAGGTGGCATACAATTTGGATTTTTCAGTATTTTATTTTACACAAAGTTTATTCACGTTCAACCTTTTTGGATATAGTCAAAGATACTAATGGTTGACAACTTTCCTGAAGAAAAAGAGAATAAGGGGGGTTTCAGGGATTTAATTAGAATGCTCTTGAGAAGTTTTTGTGGTGAATTTTAAAACACAGAAATAAAAGTGCATATGAACTTCTTTATGATAAGCAGGCATCAGGCCACAAAGAGCTTCTTGCATTAGTGAACTCTGAAGATTTGCTGTTCATATTAAGATCTTATTACAGCGTGTCTCATCAAATCTCTTTCACAAAACTTAGCAAGAGAGACCCTTGGCTCCATTGAGCTTGGCCCATCAAGTTTACTGTTGTTAGCAGTTTTGGTGTCAGAGCAAGCATATCTTAGCCTAAGTACAGTAACATTTCTTATAAATGTTCAGCTGAGGTCCTTCTGTGACAAGACTTTTTCTGCTGAAGTTGCCACTCTTTCTCCCTCGGCAGACATTTTCCTTGTGATTTATTAACACACGTTCTTACTGTCCATCAGGTTCCCAAAGTCAAAGTCCTAATCAAATTATATTTTTCTTTATAAACATATGCTTATTACTTTATTTCTTCTTATAGAATCATCCCATTCTCTTTGCAGACACCAGGACTCAAATTGTAGTGTAAACTTTGACTCCTGTTTTTCCTTTGCCACTAAAATTTAGTCCTCCGGAATTTTTAATTTGACTAAACTCTCTTGTCTAATCCGTCCTAAAGTAATTAGAAAAGCTAATCTTCACTCACAGCCTCCATTCCTTCAGTTGCGACCTCACATCCTCATTTGTGACCTCATGTTGGTCTTACTAACCTCTTGTGTGAACCAGGGAAATGATCTTGAAAATCAGAGGTTCTCAAGATGTGGTCAAGGACTACTGGAAGTACCTGAGACCTTTTCAGTGGTTCTGCAAGATCAAAAATATATTTATAAAAATAGGGATTTATCATTTCCTTCTCACTCTCATTCTCTCATGAGTGTGCACTAGAGTTTTCCAGAAGCTACATAATGTGTGATATTGCAACAGAATGAATGCTTAAGGAGATATGTGAATCCAACTATCTTTGCCAGACATTAAGGAGATTCACAAAAGTGTAAAACAAAGTCCTTCATCTCATCATTTTTTTGGTATTGGAAAATATATTTGTCATAAAAAGTATATTTATGGTAACAGGTAACAGGTTTTAAATTTTTTAATTAATATATATTTAAAAATATTATCAGCTTTATTTTTTAATTTATTTTTAATTTTTATTTATTTTTTTTTTTGCGGTACGCGGGCCTCTCACCGCTGCGGCCTCTCCCGTTGCGGAGCACAGGCTCCGGACGCGCAGGCTCAGTGGCCATGGCTCACGGGCCCAGCCGCTCCGCGGCATGTGGGATCTTCCCGGACCGGGGCACGAACCCGTGTCCCCTGCATCGGCAGGCGGACTCTCAACCACTGCGCCACCAGGGAAGCCCTAGCTTTATTTTTTTAAATTATAAATGTCGTAGATAGAACCTACGTAAATAAAAGCTGTTTGGGGTCCTTTACAATTGTTAAGATTTTTAAAGGCGTCCTGAGATAAAAAAGTTCGAGTATCTCTGACCTAAATAAATCATTCTGCCTGTAATGTTTTCCCTAAATATTTTCTTCCAAAATACTGAACTGACTTCATGAAACACTTTATGTCATTACCTATTTAAAATAGTCAGTGGCACCACACTGACCACAGAACATAGTCTACAAGCCTTAACCTGTAATTTAAGTCCCCACAGTGTTTCCTGACCTCCTGTCAAGCACATATCAAGGCAAAGTCAAAGCCAAGGCCTGACAAATTCCACCAGTAAAAATACAATGATCTCTTTTTAGATTGAGACAGTTTATTACTTTCATGGCCAGCAAAAGCAAGGGTATCTAAAGGTGCCAGCTCTTCATTGTCCTTGTCCCACACACCAAAAATTCAACACAGCAGATAATTCAACACAAGTTAGGGACACCTTTTTGCTGAGGACTCAAATCTGGACTACAGCCAGTGGTCTTCAAGTCTGTTCTCAAAGAGTTCTAGGCAGGAGAACCCAGGAGGTGATGAGAAGTTGTCTCATGACAACCTCCAGGAGAGACAGAGAGGCAGGTGGAAGATGACCTCATAGAAAGTCCTCATAGGCCTCCCATCCCCTTATGTTCTTGCAGGATCACAAGACATCCTGCCAGACTCAGAATTAGCTGTGGTTCAGATCTTTGCCTGAATGGCATATATGGCTAGTGCAAAGCCACCAGGGCACTGTGGTGGAACCTGTACCCTACTCTCCTACCCAGTTTCTTCCTTTATATATTATGTATTTCATCCATACTAAGTCACTTTCAATTTTACATATACAATGTGCTGTCTAGCCATTGTCCCTGCTATTATCATAATAGATCTTACCCTTTCCTTTTCCTTCTATGAATACTCAGTGTTCTTAGGACTCAAGACAAATTCTCTTCCCTCTAGGACAAGGGTCCCCGACCCCCCGGGGAACCAGGCCACACAGCAGGAGGTGAGTGGCAGGTGAGCGAGTGAAGCTTCATCTGCCTCTCCCCACGGCTCCCCACCTCTCCCCATCACTTGCATTACCGCCTGAGCCTTACCCCACCCACCTCGTCCATGGAAAAATTGTCTTCCACGAAACCCACCCCTGGTGCCATAAAGGTTGGGGACCACTGTTCTAGGATGTCTGTCTGACCCTCCCAATTAAATATTTTTTCTCTTTCATTTATAATCTCCCTTCAGAGTTTTTGTGTACTTCCTTAGTATTGTTTATTTCATGCCCCTTGTACTTCATATTACTTGCATCATTTTCCTTCTATTCTACCTGACTTTAAGACTTTTGACTAAAGGGACCATGTCTAATTCACTTTTATCCCCTACAGGAACTAACACATTTCCTTAGTTTGTACATTGCTCAACAAATATTTATTCTGTGAATGAATCAGTAATATATAAGACTCTTAAGATAAATGTTATAGCCACAAGAAGTAAGAGTAGGCACTCAAATTTTCATATCCCAGGCAAGAAACGATATTTTTTTCAAATTGGGAGTTGTATTATAGTGAGCTTTTTAGGTCTGGGAATTTATAGTCAATTACTAACAATTTTATCTTAAGTGTATATGATCATTAGCTGCTACTTGAGTTGCACTAGCAGATCTAGGTAGATCTTATTCAACTAACCTCAGCTTCGTTGATGAAATCCTAGGGGTTGGACAGCCTGTGGGGTTTTTTTTTTTAATAAACTTATTTATTTTATTTATTTATATTTGGCTGCATTGGGTCTTCGTTCCTGCACCCAGGCTTTCTCTAGTTGCGGCAAGCGGGGCCTACTCTTTATTGCCGTGCATGGGTTTCTCATTGCGGTGGCTTCTCTTGTTGCGGAGCATGGGCTCTAGGCATGTGGCCTTCAGTAGTTGTGGCTCATGGGCTCTAGAGCTCAGGCTCAGTAGTTGTCACAACTACATACTGTGCATGGGCTTAGTTGCTCCGTGGCATGTGGCATCTTCCCGGACCAGGGATTGAATGTATGTCCCCTGCATTGGCAGGTAGATTCTTAACCACTGCACCACCAGGAAAGTCCTCAAGCCTGTGGGTTTTTCAACACAGGTTAACTTCTGAAGGATACAGCTCCATTGAGAACTAGCCAGATGAGATTTATTATTTACTGTAACTAGGGCAAGGCCATGTAGAGTTGAATGCATGTGAGAATTAGTCCTAAATTCTAGGGCTTCATCATTGAGATCTGAAGAGGAATCATGCTGAAAAACAATGCAAAGTTTCTGTTATTGTAATTGAATAAGGATGCCAATTGGCAAGTGACACACACACACACACACACACACACACACGGCATACTTCATTACCTGATTTATTAGACTATCAGAGAGTTAATTGTTCCCTTCAATATGAATTGTATTTCATTTTCCTCTGGCATCATTCATGAACATAATAGACCATACCTGATACATCGTTAAAGTTGAGTTAGTGATGAATTGAACAGATTGCAAGCACATCACTGCTTTTCAATCAGCTGCTGTGGGTCTCGATGTTCTTAATAGAAGACTGTTCAGATTATTGGGAAGATGGCCTTTAGGGAGGTATATTCACCAAGTAAGCCTTTATAATATTTTTAAGCCATTTCAGCAGAGTGCTGAGAGCACATAATGAAGTTTAATAGTATGAGTATTAAGTGCTGGGACTAATAGCTCTTTAGGGTCAGTATGTGATCTTTCAATTTTAAGCATTATATTTTTTGGTTGCTCAGGTATTTACTTGTATAAGTCTGCTGCTCTGTTGACTCCTAACCAAAAGACGTGAAATTATGATGACATTTTAAGTACATTTCACTACAGCTCCCAGTTCTTCAGCAAATATATTGAACTTTAAAGACCTGCTTGATTAGATCATGACTTATTTTTTTACATTTCTACTTGATGAAATACTTTTCTTCATCTCAGTAAGTGATGTACTTTACCTGACCCTGGACTTCATATTATTTTTATTCTTTTATTACAGAACAATGGATATCTAATACAATATTTATCAATTCTTATTACCAGGGAAAAGAAAAACAGATTAAAAACAACAGGCATTCCAGACTTAACATATATTGTATTAAGCTTTTCGCCTCTACCCCATGCCAGCATCTAGTTGAAAAATAGGGGGGCTGGAAATAATCTTGTCCTAATATGCCACATTTTAGCCTCTGTCTGTTCAAACATTCTCCCCGAGCGTTACCTTCAGTTGTATTTCAAC
The DNA here is from genome assembly GCF_002837175.3 of Physeter macrocephalus. Taxonomy (NCBI): domain Eukaryota; kingdom Metazoa; phylum Chordata; class Mammalia; order Artiodactyla; family Physeteridae; genus Physeter; species Physeter macrocephalus. Next base: position 39,323,190 of record NC_041223.1, read on the forward strand.
TGTAGGTGCCCACCATAATATTTCTGGGTTTTGCATATTGGCTGTACTCTGGGCTCAAAAGATTGCTCAACAAGGATCACAGAACCTCTTGGACAGGCAGAAATCCTATCCCAGTATACAGCCAAACTAATTGATAAGTTGTGCTAGCCATTGAACTATCCACTTCATACTTTCATCTGTTGTGGTATGAGAATCTGTATCTCCAAAAGAGTGGCCACTGCATATTATTATTATTATTTTTTTTTGCGGTACGCGGGCCTCTCACTGTTGTGGCCTCTCCCGTTGCGGAGCACAGGCTCTGGACGCGCAGGCCCAGCGGCCATGGCTCACGGGCCCATACGTTCCGCGGCACGTGGGATCCTCCTGGACCAGGGCACGAACCCGCGTCTCCCGCATCGGCAGGCGGACTCCCAACCACTGCGCCACCAGGGAAGCCCGCATATTATTAATAAATAGCTAGACATATGAGTAAGATGATAGATGACATTTATCACATTCTTATATGGAATTGTTTTATATAATATTTTTCTAATATTTGAATTACCTGCTTACCTAATTAGGATAATTACTCATCAAGGAAACAAATGAGAAATTGCTTGCAAAGCACATTTGTTTTAGATCATGAATTTGGTCCACTTCATTATAGTTCCTGATGAGAAAATGAATAGCAAGAAAAAGATTGGGTTTTTGGGGTGAGGTGGCAGGTATTAAGAAAAATTTAGTCAAAAATTCTTTTTACTAAGCCATGCTGGACACAATAGTGTTTAATAAATGTTTACTCAATAAATAAGTGTTCCATTTCAAGGATATATTATTTTAAAAAATAAGGTTTGTTTTTCTCTTAAATGTGAAACATAACCCAATTACAGAAAAAATAGAAATTCAGAAAGAAGATGTTGCAAAACATCATTTTAATGACTATGTTTTTCTATTATGTGGATATACTCTGAATCCCATGAACAGTTCCTCTACTGTACAGAGAGTACTGGTTAATATTCCCCTTATTTAGAGGTATAAAACAATGTCACAAACAAAGCATCTTCGTATAAGATTTTCTTATGACAATTTTGCATGTTTGTCCTTGGAAATCTAGAAGTTGAACTACTGTGTCAAAAAGTTTGCTCATTTTAATGACTTTCTAGATTTTTTTTCCCAAGTTGCTCTCCTAAAATGTGTTTTCAGCTTCTACTTCTGTGGAAGTAGGTTATTACTTTCACCACACTATTACTGTTACTGATTATGATTTTCTCATGAAACAATTCAGTTGACCATCTAACTGCCTTTTGTGAACCGTCTCCTACTCACTGTCATCTTCAAACATTTTAGGTCCGTTACTTCATTGTGGAACTATAATCATGATCCATCTACATCACTATAAGGCACACAGATTCATTAACTTCCAAATTGTTAGTGAATATCTATTGCTCTAGGTTCTAAGCCATATAATTGTCAGCCAGAGAACAGTTTATCTTTTGCAAGTATAAATTCATAGTTCATTATTTTGATTCTAATTTCAGTAATATTCAGATAATTTCAAAACTAAGTTACAGAAGAGGTAAAAGAAAGAAAACAGAATATACAGAATGAAATATTCTAAGCAAAAATTTAAGATGCCTCCATTCTAAAATAAACAAGTTAAAAAAAAACTTGTTTTTAATTTCAAGTGATAGGAACAGACAGTTTCATGGTATAAAAATACTGGAAATAATAAATTTCTCAGATATAGGCTGACACCCAAAAGACTAAAAATTGAATAGATGGCTTTTGACCACTGAATGCGTGTTACTACATAGCAGTTACTAAATAAATGATATGTTCGTCAGTAACCCATGAGCCATCATCACCTGTTTCTTTTTCATTACAATATGAATAAGTTAATGTTTGTACTGGTAATGCATCAGTTATTCAAGGAGAGTACAATACATTTCACCAGGATTGCTATAGATTGAACAAATGAAGAAATTACCAACTGAATTCATGGATTCCAACCCATCTCTGTAGAAACAGACAGTATATCTGCCCAGTTTGACATTTTATTAAAAGGTCATTAGCTGCTATAGACACAATGTAATTTCTATGCAAATTAGATGTGGATATTTTCCTTTGTATTTTTTCTATATTTTATACATCAAAAGTTGCTCACTTCTTGCCTTTAATACGCCTCCTCTCAAAAACAGAATAATTGCGCTTTAAGCCCCATGTTCTAGAAATACAACATGCAATCAATCCATTTCATTGAAAATGATTTCAGAGTGTATGGACATTTTGTTGTGAGCTTATCAGTTGTTGATTTTTCTTATGTGCTTTTTCAGTAATTTATATTTGTATTTTCAGATTCCAAGAAAACAAGAACAACTGCAGAAGGTATTGGTAATATTTCCTTTTTCTGTCTTATATTTAATGAACCCCCAAGCAGCATTCCTTTTTAAAGGAGTCACACAAAAGAAAAAAGTAAATATGGGATTAAAAAAGAGAGAGAGAAATATTGAGAAAGAAAGAAAAAGAGAGAGAGTCAAATCTTTCCTGACAATAATGCTATGAGAAATATTTGGCAGTAATAAAAATAAATACTGCCTATGTTTACCTTTCACAGTAATTATTTTCAAAGAAATGTTTGCTGGACAAGAAATTGAATGATGTTCAGTAACAAGCATTTACTTTGCTAAAAAGCATAAATTTAATTAATCTTGGATATACCAGCATCGATGGAACTGAGTAGTTCCTTTAAGTCTTGAATAAAATCATAAATCATGTGGCAAGTATACCTGTGTCTTTTGTATTTGTTCATAAGGATTTATGTGTACAGGGTGTTTATGTGTTCACATACATTTAAGAAGACTACAAGATATAAATCATTTTAAATAGTTAAATAGTATAATCCTAGGTTCATTGTCAAATAATGTTTTACAATTAACTTATGGAAACACCTATGATAATCAGCAATACCTCCGAGCAACACGGAGAAATTTAAGGGGAGAGAATGGGGGGAGGCGTAGGAAACATTACAGTCTAATCAATGTGTTGAGGGAGTATACTTTATCTTTGAAAGTTTCATGAGCAATGGCTTTCTGTTTATATTTCTTTCAACAGAACTACCCAAGGGAAAAAGTAAGGAAAGGCATGCAAATTATGTATTTTTTCTATTTACTGCTACTATTGGCCTGCTGAAATACTTAGACTTGTGGTTTTGAATCTCCCTTTTCTATGTTTTATGCATGTGAACTCTATTTTTTTTGTCAGAATGAAAGAATATACAACCTGGGGAGGGGGTGGTCAGAGTGGACTGAAAAGCATGGCACTCTTTCTTAGAGTCCTTTTTCAAATTCATGCAGTCGTCTAACAACATTATCCACAGTCTTAACCAAAAAATATAACTTAATTCCATTAACCAAAACTGTATTATGTTAGTGGAATTTTTTTTTTTTTTCCTGGTATGCGGGCCTCTCACTTTTGTGGCCTCTCCCGTTGCGGAGCACAGGGTCCGGACACGCAGGCCCAGCGGCCATGGCTCACGGGCCCAGCCGCTCCGCGGCATGTGGGATCTTCCCGGGCCGGGGCACGAACCCGTGTCCCCTGCATCGGCAGGCGGATTCTCAACCACTGCACCACCAGGGAAGCCCGTTAGTGGAAATTTAGTCTCTGTAATCTGGTTAGTTCTGTAGCTAGAATATAGAACAGAAGTTCTTTTTCAGGTTAGTTTTACAATCTCTTTTCTGTTTTCTTTGTTCTTGTAATCCATAAATATTTTGGCATGTTCACATGATATAAGACATTTTGTCCATAACAATGTCCTTTTTCCCTACAAGCACTGTGAGCTCTGTGAAACTGCATTGCTTGGGATGCATAACTTAGGCAGCATCCACAGTTGCTATAACACATTATTAAAGCTTGCTTGCTAACAATTCAGTAAAGCTTGATGCTTTGAGGTTGTGTCTTTTGCAAATGTATACTCTTCTCTGAAGAAAAACAAACAGAAACAAAAAATATCAACTTACCTTATTCAATTAGCCATTAATAATCATTCCATTTCCAGGTATGCAGAGCTTTAAAAAATCCTAATGAAATTAAAAACATGTTTTAAAATGCATACCAATTTAAAAAAAAGATTTACATGCATTTTGGTCCTGCAAAGGTCAGGACATTGAGACCTTTTATGTCATAAAAGTGCTCTAAAATGTCCTATGGAGAGAATCATGAAGTTACACTACAACTCAGCCAAGGGGAACAATCTGTCTATAGAGAAGTATGTGATATTTCGATCCCAGATTTATGTGTGTGCACAGCTGCTGATAAGCACTGGCACACTGATACAGAAACCACCCTATAAACCATTGCACCAGCAGGGAAATGGAGGACAACTGGAGATTTGAAAAATGGTATTTAAATAATATATATGTAACCTTAAGGCCCTTGCTTTATCACAGTCTATATGATTTAAAATTTCCCACTGACACACTGCAGCTCTTTGACAATCTTCAGAGTACCGATATATTTAATAAATAAACTTGCCTTCCCAGGCATTCATTTAACATTCCGACTGATTCCCTCCTTGGGAAGTTCTGTGGATTGACTTGGGCAGTAATAAGGACAAGAAAAAGAATTTTCCTCTAAACAACTACTGATTCTTTTCAAATTAACTTATTTGCCCTAGTTTACCATCTGGACCTGCTTTTGTTGTTATTGTCGCATCTTTGAATTTGCTGGATTCAGTTGTTGTTGTTTTTACTTTAAGATTGCTTTATTCAATTATACATCTCCAGCCCTATATTCTTATTTTGCTTTTTCTTTTCTAGTTACCACAACTTAAAAGTTGGTTGTTTTTTTGTTTTTTGTGGTTTTTGCAGTCTAAAACAAATCATGGTAGGGAAAACAGGGAGAAGAGTACATGGGACCTTCCTGTATATATTTTTGCTAACTCTAGTGAGCTATAATTTTTTCCAAATAAAAAGTAAAAATAAAAAAATCAATTATAAGTATGTTTTGGCAGTCCCTGTAGATATAAGCATGAATTAATTTGTATTTATTAAGATAATTCAATAATTACATCTTGAATTATCCCACATAATAAATGCACTTGACAGCCTTTTCTTGCACATCATCCCAAATTAGCACAGGTATTTTTCTGCTTATACAATTACTTTTTGATATGATTGGAAGACCCTTATTTTAACTTTGAAATCTCACAGATAGTTGGTAATTGATTTTGATGCATACCCGAAGCTACTTCCAGTATTTTTTTGATTGTTATTACTTTATAAATTTCTTAGAAATGTTTTGATAATTGGTGGTTCAGTTCAGCAATAAATTAAGCAATGCATTAAATTACTCCATGTTTTCCAGACAGTTTTTGTTAATGTTCTTACCTGTGTTTAATTTTAGCTAAGTCATGGTATGCTTCTTCCCTTTGACTTGTAACACTTGGTCAAGCCATTCGTTTTATTTGTTTTATTGCCTGCCTTCTATCTTGGGAGTGAATAAATTGCGCATTATACCTTAACAAGTACAAGCGTGGTAAACAAAATTGTACACTTGAGAGACTGATGAAATAACCATAGGAGATTCGATGGCACTCTATGTTTCTAAAATATAGTTCTTAGAATTCTTTCAGCATAAACATCTTCTAGTCTCCAAAATATATTCATTAAATGAAACTTGAAGAAATCTCTTTATTATTTTTCTTTAAAAAATCAGATAATAATGTGTCTATGTTAAAGTATTTCTTGAAAATCATTTAAGTTAATTTGACAAGCTTGTCAAGGCAAAATAAGTAAGAATAGAAATGTAGAAAATAGCACTTCATATAAAGTTAGTACCTACACTTCATATAAAATTAGTGCTTATTATAATACAAATGTCAGCTTAATTTTGAGGCCAGAATGATTCTTCATCTCATATAACATTGGCAAAAGTGGGTTCTTAAAAAGGAACACTATCTGAAAAATACTCTATAAGGAGCATTTGTCCTAAAGACAAGGGAAGTGTGTTTTGCTTCCCCCTGAAAATTCTTAGTTTATTTTTAGCGTCTTAAATCTGCCTCAGCAAAGACTTTGTCTTAGCTAAACAAATACCTTTTCAATATAAGAAAATTTCACCTTAGAAGAGAAAGTCCAGAGGAAATCTGTTCATCCTTATCTGAGAATTATTTTAAAACAGCTGTAATAATTATCCTTTATGCTTACTTTTTGTCCCAAATTTATTTCATGTTGATCTAGTAGGAAAGGAAATTAAAAAATTTTCCATCCTTTATAGACCCTACTTTATCTTTCTAGTTTATTATCCGTGAAATATTTTAATTCCTCTAATATTCAGAATAATTTTTATTTCTGTTCTGTGAGGGAAAACAGAGGAAGATTGGAAAAACTCTTTTTAAATATACGTCGGATATTAGTCTTTTCATGGCAGCTATTATTGGTGCAATACAGCACTAGACATATATGTTTCTTTGTGTTAGGACAATTAAGTTGTGACACATAAAATTGGAATAATAATAATAACAAAAATAATATGTTTCAGAACAGGAAAAGAAAGAAAAACATGTAGAACCAGGTAACTTTTAAAATTCCTCTGTCCTCTTAATTTCAAGATATTAACTTGCAATTGAATAATGAAATGTGATCAAATGGTGTAAAATGTTGAATTTTTTTCTTTTCTTGTTTGATACAGCAAAGTCACCAAAGAAGGAACATTCAGGTGAGTCAGACTGTGGTTGCTGGGGTCTTTCTACCTAATGTCCAAGGTTTATTAATGAGGTACCCTCAGAAGGGGGTAAGGGCCATGACTGGAAAGGGCAGGAAACCCTTCCATCTTATGAGATGTCTTTTTTCCAAGTTCTTGTCGTACAGTTAACACCAATGCCATGTTAGAAAATGGAGGCCAAATAGTACATTACACTCTTGCTACTCAATGTGTGTTCTGTGAACCAGCAGCATTAGGAGCGCCTGAGAGGTTGTTAGAAATACAGAATCTCTGGTCCCACCCCAGATTTACTGAATCAGCATCTGCAACTTCCTAAGATCCCCAGTGCATTAGTCAAAGCAGTGTTTGAGAAGCACTATTTTACAGTTTAGGGTAGAAAACAAAAATAAAAACAAAACCCTTTCTATTATAAGTGCATCTGACATTGCTTTGTTTTGAAAATATGAAATATTCAATTCCAGCAAATATTCTCTCTCTATTCAAAATGTTATTTAATGGCACATCGTGAGTACTCAGGGGAGTTGCAATGAGAGTAGAAGTAGATTTTGTCTTCAGTCAATTTACATTCGAATGAGGGGAAAAATGTGAACTGACAATCAGACAAGCAGAAAAACACATATACAAACAGAAACTAAGAGTGCAGTCGGTGTAGATACCAAATGATTTTCTTAAAGGTTTCTGGCATTTAACTTGCCCTATTTGTTGTCTCAAATGAAAATAAATGCAACTCCTGCACAAGGAACTTTACTGAGTGTGTGTGTGTATGTGTGTAAGCTGTCATAACCTCATATAATGTCCATTAGTCACTCCTCCCATCATATTATATTTAAATGGAAATAGCATTTACATTGGCAATACATTAAAATAGCAATTACAATATTATGTAAATAACCATGCAAATCTAGCTCAACTATACTCCCACCCCTGTCACAGACCACAACAAAGTGCAGATTCAAAACCGCATTTCTTACTCTTCTTCCAGGTTTGTAAAACTTCCTCAGAAAACCCAAACCCATTTAGGAGTTTCTCCAGCTAGTTCCCATAGCATCATTTTCTTTTCTATATAAAAACACTTAACATACTCTTATAATCATATTACCTTTTCTTTTTTCCACTTTAAATAGTCAGAAATTAGAATATGAAGATTGTTTTTTATATCTTTATCCCAGAGTGCCTATCATAATGTTAGGAACATTTTAGGAACTTGAAAACCTTGGAGTGGATGAAAAGAGAAATATCAAATAGGATAATCATATTTTTAAAAAAATATAAATATGAATGACTTTTAAATAATTTACAATATGAAATAATCACACATTTCACATTAACATTGATATTACTTACCTTTGGGAAGGAACGAATGTTTTGTCTACCTTACAGAGAACAGATTATGTGTTTGGGGGTAACATTCCCATAACTGGGCCATAACACATATTCTCACTTATGTACATATGCTGAAAGCTGAAATAGAGCATACATCAGAGAAACGTATAAACACGGGGAGACATAAAGAATGACTATGGGTATAATCAGTTTTAAGAGGTTTTTTTTTTTTGGTTAAATGATTTTATTTTTATTAAAAAAAATTTTTTTATTGTGGTAGAGTTGTTTGACAATGTTGTGTTAGTTTCTACTGTACAGCAAAGTAGAGTTCCCTGTGCTATACAGCATGTTCCTATTAGTTATCCATTTTATACATATTAGTGTATATATGTCAATCTCAATCTCCCAATTCATTCCATCAGCCTCCCCCTTCTGCTTTCCCCCCTTGCTGTTCATACATCTGTTCTCTACATCTGTGTCTCTATTTCTGCCTTGCAAACTGGTTCATCTGTACCATTTTTCTAGATTCCACATATATGTATTAATATACGATATTTGTTTTTCTCTTTCTGACTTACTTCACTCTATATGACAGTCTCTAGGTCCATCCACATCTCTACAAATGACCCAATTTCATTCCTTTTTATCGTTAAGTAATACTTGTTTGTATATATTACCGCATCTTCTTTATCCATTCATCTGTCGATGGGCATTTAGGTTGCTTCCATGACCTGGTTATTGTAAATAGAGCTGCAATGAACATTGGGGTGCATGTGTCTTTTTGAATTGTGGTTTTCTCTGGGTATATGCCCAGTAGTGAAATTGCTAGGTCATATGGTAATTCTATTTTTAGTTTTCTAAGGAACCTCCGTACTGTTCTCCATAGTGGCTGTATCAATTTACATTCCCACCAACAGTGCAAGGGCGTTTCCATTTCTCCACACCCTCTCCAGCATTTATTGTTTGTAGATTTTCTTATAATGCCTATTCTAACCGGTGTGAGGTGATACCTCATTGTAGTTTTGACTTGCATTTCTCTAATAATTAGTGATGTTGAGCATCTTTTCATATGCCTTTTGGCCACCTGTATGTCTTCTTTGGAGAAATGTCTATTTAGGTTTCCACTCATTTTTTGATTGGGTTGTTTTTGTTTTTTTAATATTGAGCTGCATGAGCTATTTATGTATTTTGGAGATTAATGCTTTGTCCACTGATTTGTTTGCAAATATTTTCTACCATTCTGAGGGTTGTCTTTTTGTCTTGTTTATAGTTTCCTTTGCTGTGCAAAAGCTTTTAAGTTTCATTAGGCCCCATTTGTTTAGTTTTGTTTTTATTTCCATAACTCTAAGAGGTGGGTCAAAAAAGATCTTGCTGTGATTTATGTCAAAGAGTGTTCTTCCTATGTTTTCCTCTAAGAGTTTTATTATAATGTCTGGTCTTCCATTTAGGTCTTTAATCCATTTTGAGTTGATTTTTGTGTATGGTGTTAGGGAGTGTTCTAATTTTATTCTTTTACATGTGGCTGTCCAGTTTTCCCAGCACCACTTATTGAAGAAACTGTCTTTTCTCCATTGTATATCCTTGCCTCCTTTGTCATAGATTAGTTGACCATAGGTGCGTGAGTATATCATTGGGCTTTCTATCCTGTTCCATTGATCTATATTTCTGTTTTTGTGCCAGTACCATATTGTCTTGATTACTGTAGCTTTGTAGTATAGTGTGAAGTCAGGGAGTCTGATTCCTCCAGCACCGGTTTTCTTTCTCAAGATTGATTTGGCTATTCGGGGTCTTTGTGTCTCCATACAAATTTTAAGATTTTTTGTTCTAGCTCTATAAAAAATGTCATTGGTAATTTGATAGGGATTGCATTGAATCTGTAGATTGCTTTGGGTAGCATAGTCATTTTCACAATATTGATTATTCCAATCCAAGAATATGGTATATCTCTCCATCTGTTTGTGTCATCTTTGATTTCTTTCATCACTGTCTTATAGTTTTCTGAGTACAGGTCTTTTACCTCCTTAG
>NC_041223.1:39333243-39333977 GCF_002837175.3 Physeter macrocephalus
TTTGATTTCTTTCATCAGTGTCTTATAGTTTCCTGAGTAAAGGTCTTTTACCTCCTTAGGTAGCTATATTCCTAGGTATTTTATTCTTTTTGTTGCAGTGGTGAATGGGATTGTTTCCTTAATTTCTCTTTCTGATCTTTCGTTGTTAGTGTATAGGAATGCAAGAGATTTCTGTGCATTAATTTTGTATCCTGCAACTTACCAAATTCATTGACTAGCTCTAGTAGTTTTCTGATGGCATCCTTAGGATTATCTACCTATAGTATCATGTCATCTGCAAACAGTGACAGTTTTACTTCTTTTCCAATTTGTATTCCTTTTATTTCTTTTTCTTCTCTGATTGCCGTGGCTAGGACTTCCAAAACTATGTTGAATAATACTGGTGAGAGTGGGCAACCTTATCTTGTTCCTGATCTTAGAGGAAATGCTTTCAGTTTTTCACCATTGAGAATGATGTTTTGCTGTGGGTTTGTCATATATGGCCTTTATTATGTTGAGGTAGGTTCCTTCTATGCCCACTTTCTGGAGAGTTTTTATCATAAATTGGTGTTGAATTTTGTCAGAAGCTTTTTCTGCATCTATTGAGATGATCATATGGTTTTTATTCTTCAGTTTGTTAATATGGTGTATCACTTTGGTTTATTTGTGTATATTGAAGAATCCTTCCATCCCTGGGATAAATCCTACTTGATCTTTGTGTATGATCCTTTTAATGTGTTGTTGGATTCTGTCTG
>NC_041223.1:39334170-39428083 GCF_002837175.3 Physeter macrocephalus
TTGTAGTATCTTTGTCTGGTTTTGGTATCAGGCTGATTGTGGCCTCATAGAATGAGTTTGGGAGTGTTCCTTCCTCTGCAATTTTTGGAGGAGTTTGAGAAGGATGGCTGTTAGCTTTTCTCTAAATGTTTTGATAGAATAGTTTTAAGAGTTTTAATAGCTAAACATTATTATCCAATATTAAATTTGACAAAATACAATAATTTAAATTTCTTGAAATCATTATCTGTTCATTTCATGGCGTGATTACAGTGTAACAACTTAGCTGTAATTCACAATGTTTTTAGAATTGAAACAATTGGATAATTTATCGATTCACTTCCTTCCTTTCATACCATTTTGTAGACTTTAAGGAAACTGCATTGGCATATATATAAAACCAATCAGATTCTTAAGTAATTTAAAATGGAAAACAAAATGAATGAGTCATGAATGAGCATTCTGTGTTGGGAGAAGGTATATGAATATCAGAAAAGAAATCTTTGGTTTATGGCATATATTTAAAGTTTATCAAAGAAAATGGCACAGCGTTGTATTTTTTCTTCCTCAGACCTACATTTTTCTTTAGTTTCCAAGGTTATAATCTAGTATTTTTGAAAAAAAAAACTATTTTAGAAAACTATTTTAGAGAGAGACCCAAGGAGACTTGTAACTGACTTAGACCTTATTATTTCTTGTCCTTAACAGCTCCAAGTGAAAAACAAGTTAAAGCAAGTATGTTGACTAAACCTTGAGAAAACAAAAAGCATATTTCAGCAGCTTACTCATTTCACTTTCTGCTATAGACAGTGCTAATGCTAATTTTTTAGGCTGACTTATCAGATGTTTCTTGCTCTGATTATTTGTTGTGTTAAACTGATATGCATAATTACTCAACCTTGTCTTTTCTGTGAATCAATTCTTATTAAAATTTATCTATAGAGCTTTCACTTGTAAATGTTAATTTGTCCAGGTCATAACCTCTTTTTTGAGTTGTTTATATTTTTGTTTCCCATTTTGCAGAATGATAAGTGATGTTTTCAGTTTCTTAAACACATTAGAAAATTTTCCTAGTGATTAATCACTTGATCAAACCAGGAGGCAACATAATTTGTCTACTATGAAAGTTATTGTGTCTTTAATGAAAAGAAACCCCCCAACAATTAATTATTAAGTACTGCTCTTGCAATATCATAATTTTCTTTTAAGGCTTCTGTCCTCAGATTTAGAATAAATATTGACTGACAACTATAGTATGCCATGGCATTTGCATCAATAGTGGCTTTGACAATACGCTAAAGGATAAATGCTTTTTTCTTTGTTGTTAATTCTCAATTAGATGAAGTATCTAACAGATGGCCATTCATGAAAATTTAGGCATAATGGCGTATATCTGAGTTTAGAAAAAATATTCTTTTAGCTTCTCTAAGCTTTGTATATAAGATTTAAGATCAAACCTCATTTCTGTGCATTATGTAAATATGTTTATATTTTCCTTTTGATTTAGAGTTGCATAAGTATTAATGATGGTACTAATACAAAAAACAAATGCATGTTTTATTTACTGTGAGGTTTTTGAGACAGGGTATATCATTGGTGAATATATCAGAAAAAAATTGGAAAATATAATATTGAGTAGCTTGGTGTCTTTTAAAAAATATTACAGTTGGAAGTGTTTACATAGACATTGTAGACCTTAAGGAAAGGTATAACATGAATCTAAAATTCCAGTTATTTTTTCATGACAATTTTTAGTTGAATATAAGCTGATTAGAACTTCATATTTCAGAATATTTAGTATGCTAATAGTCTGTAGAAATGCATAATCAAGAAAATATATAAAACAAAACTGATAATTTTGCAGAACTGGTAGAGGACTCTAGATTGAAGATTACTCTGAAAATGAAAATTTTCTTCCTAGAAAAATGTGACATTTAGATAAAAATATTCATTTGCAATAAAAAAAACCCTGTAAGTTCTGCTATCTATGAAACACTATCCAATCAAGTTTTGAAGAGATCAGCATCTTTTGCAGGAAATTAACAAATTTAGGTTGCCAAATCATCTTAGACACAGTATAAAGGTTTCAAAAGAATTAATATTCAACTCCTTGTATGGTTGAACGATTTGGACTTGACATGGGCATTATCTCCCAGTACAAAAGTTAGAGATAATTCATAAATTGTTTAAAATCTCTGCTAGCAATGTGACCATCCATTTCCCCATATAAGAACTGTTTTTTTTTTTTTGGTCTTGAAATCATACAACAGAAGAATATTTACATAGCTTTTATATACAGTGTGCTATTTATAAAGTTAATCCCTAAGGCATATCATTCCAAATACTCTTGAAAATTCCTTCTGTCACCCACATAGTAAGGACACATAGTTTTGTGTGTATAACCTGAATATTTAGGATATGATTTTACATTATCTTAAACTATGAGCAAATGAGAGAGTGAGATGTATAGTTTAATTAACATAAATTAAGTATTTATGTGATACAATTTCATGGTATTGAATTAAAAAGGATAGGTGAAATTGACAGGACTAGAGCAAGTCCATGGAAAAAGTAAAAGGTAATTTGTCTTTAGCACTCAATTAAAGGAGATAACAAGAATGTGAATTGAATTTGTGGCATGGAACTGTTCGCTCTAGGTCTTAAGAAACCAAAATCACTGTAAGAAAAACACTAGAGGACACAGACTAGTTTGGGAACTGTATCAGTACAGGGTGGATGTTCTCATGGTACCATGAACTTGAAGAAAAGGGAGGCCCTTCATGTTCAATGATGTAGCAAGCACTACAGAGGGGCACTTAATGCCTCCACATGAAAAGTTATTTGTCAGGGATTATGTGGATGGAGGAAGAGTGCCTTTGACCAACAGGGTTGCCAAATCTAGATTTACTATTTCCACAAGTCAACACAGATTCCTTTATCATAGTGTGTACAAAAATGCCTCAACACACCCAGTTCTCCTCCCTTCAGTCCACTGCACACACACTCCCTCACCCCCACCGCCACATTGGATAGAGACAGAGGGGTTGATGATATGATTAGTCATTTCCAAGGAGGAGGAGGACCAAGACTCATGGACATTTCAGATCTTTAACATTCCTCTTGGTGAATCAAGAGGGAATGTAGTAGACAACGCTTAGCAAATATATTTGACCACATCACCCTCTTTTTTCCAAAGAACACTTCGAGGACCAGTATTCCTCAAAACCTTGGGAAGCACTGCCATACATTACTTAGTTCCTTATGTCGAGGACCATAGGGCTTTGATCATGTATTCCATGTGTATGTTTGACCAGCCTGTGGTCAGTTTGAATTCTGAGTGAAAAAGACACCAAAGACCAGATCAGGGGCCAAAGTCTAGTTATTTTTAATTGTGGGCCTAAATTTGAATTAAATGACATTGGTCAGGCATTTTTCATTCCTTGGTTTTAACACTACACTAGATTTTTGTGGTATGCTCAGCCACCAAGCCTGACTCTGCTTATCACCTTAACTACATTTCAATACCTAAATTTGTGAGTCACATATCTATCTCTTGATCTAGTAATATATGTCAGATTGTTCAGGAGAAGCCAGTATGCAGAATTTAAAAATAAAACCCCTTTGGATTTATTTAGTTTTATGATGTTAGAAGACTATTTGGGGACAGCTTATGTTAGTTAGAAAGTGGTATGGCTTTTTGGACATAGTTTAAATATTCTGTCATGGAAATTGCTGGGGGGAAAGATCTATGGGCCTGAACTAGTAGATCTGATATCAGGGGTGTGTGTCTAGACAACAGGTTGGATGCCATATATGATAGGTATCTCAGTTGTTTAGGGCAATGTGGGTTTATTCATATTATTCTGGAATAATTATTACTAACACCTTCTTTCACCTGCTTAGTTTGTATAATAAGTTATATGATCACTACCCAAATCACAGATGATGCTGACTGAATGAACTCAAAATAGTACTGATACAATGCCAGGGGACGGTTTGGGGAGGTTTAAGTGCCAGGAAAACTAGACTGTGAGAAACCTGGGACTGACTTAGATGTTAGGCCAAGATGTGCTTCTTGTTCAGTCCCACATATAGAGCCAAGGTTGGTGTCCTGAGTGCCAGCACTAAATTGGAAAAATGTCATGGTTCGGAGCTTAAGAACATTTATCAAGTTTGGTTCAAAGAGATCCAAGCTATACAGATGAGAACTTGCAGAAGTAGAATCTGAGTTCAGTTTAGACATTAGGAAGTAGAGAGGAGGAGGAGAGAATTTCAAATAGAAAATCAGGAATAAATTTTAATATTGTGAAAGTATAATAATGAGTACAGCAAAATAAGTATGAAGTATGACTATTGAGACAAGTACTTTGTGACCTGAGTCATATTAATAAAACAGTGTCATGATACTGTGTTTTCAAGGGAGCATGGTATTGGTGCAGATCTAAACAAGTTTTCCAATAGGACAAACAGGAACAAAAAGAGACCTAAAATGATTCCACTTTAGCAAAAATCTGATATAAGAAAAAGTAGCCATTTCAATAGTTAGAGAATAGAGAGATTATTTTAAAATGTTGCTGATGTAGTTGGTATTCATTGCCAAAAAAAAAAATGTAATTTATTCCTACTTTGTACAATTCCAAAATATCAACTTCAGATGGTTCAGGGACTTAAATGGTAAAAACAAAAGAAGCCATTAATTTAAAGAAAAAAGTATAGGAAGATATATGTATATATTTTCTTGAAGTATGGTTGGATCACAAAAATTATATATATAAATTCAAGCTGTAAATAAAAAATCTAATGTACTAAAATGATTACAGTAAAATTTTAAACTCATCAATAGATGCCATAAAGAGATAAAAGACAAGTTACAATTTTGGAAAAGATATTTGTAGCATATATAAGTAACTAGAGGTTAGTAATGAAAAATAAATAACTCTAAAAATATAAAAAAAGAGAAAGAACTTGATAAACTAATGTGTAGAAAAAATGAGCAAAAGATATAAGTTAGGATCAAAAAGAAAACAAAACAAGACACAAATTGCCTATAGACATATCAAAAATATTTAACCTCTTAGTAATAATGAAAATGTACTTAGAACCACAATACTATTTTACATATATCAAATTGACCACAAATGGAGAAAAATGTTCATTCTGGTGATGGTGATGATATGAAGCAGTAGAAACTCTCACATACAGTGTTGGTGTGAGTGTAAAATTTGGGGGAAAAATATGGCTTTTATCTAGAGAAGTTAAACAGAGACACATACTATGTCCTAGCAATTTCACTTCTAAGAAAATTCTTGCACATTGCACCAGGATTCATATACAGGAATATTCATAGCAGCATTATTTTATAATAACACATACAGGACATGACCTAGTGTCCATTGGCAGGAAAATTGATACATAATTTGTAGAATATGTATAAGTGGAATGCTATACAGCAGTTAAATCAATCAACTACAGTTCCTCATATCAACGTGGCTTGTATAAGAAGTTAAACAATTTATTTAAGTAAACAATGAATCAAATAGGGCAGTGATAAAAGAGATAAATGATGAGGGGCACTCCACCATTGCGGGGTATGGCAAAGGTTTTTATAGAGAATACATGGAAGCAAAGCAAAAATATATTTAACTGATTATAACATATATTGTCTTATTTGGGAAAATTAGTTATTTGGCTAAATAACTAAATAATTTAGTTTGTTTAGCTTATGATAATTGCTTTTGAGTATCACTCAGATTTGAGATAAATCTAGTTGACTCTGGCTTTGGTTTGTTTAGGTAGACCACCAAAGGCACTAAAGCTACCCAAGTCTAATGGCCATCTTGTTAAACAATTTTAACACTGCGTCTCAGCACACATTTTAAAGGAAGCAAATTATAAGAATTAAAAAGTATAAGTCAATTTATATAGTTATATCTCTAAACAATGTAATTCAATCTGTAAAAAATGGCCTTACCTTTGTTTAGAGATAAATTCATGTAACAAAAAATGTGCAGGAAAATAAAGAAATTATTAATACAAAATATAGGACAGTGATAATTCTGAGATGAAGAGAGAGGTATGCAGTGGTAATAGGACAAGTAAGAGGTTTCAAAGTATTTGGTGATATTTTATTACTTAAGTTTACAAGGGGTTACAAAGATGTGCATTTTTTATTGCCATTCATTAAAATATGCACATATGTTATCACATATGTTATACACCTTTATGCCTTTCATTTATATCTTTCACAATTAAACAATCTTAAAAAATAGAGAATGAGAAGATAGAAGTGGTGACACTGGGCATAGCAGCTCTCTGGTGGACCACAGAGGGATGAGGTAGTTGAGGTAGGGGACATGTAGGAGTGAAGGCTGTGGTGGTCTGAAATTATAAACGGTGACATTTTGTGTTTCTGAGCTGATGTGACAACATCAGTGAAGTGGAAAGCAGATGAAGTAGCAGAGAGAAGCAATACTTGCAAGAGTAACGTCATTGTCTATGCAACAGGAGTTGGGATGCAGGCAAATTTGGAGGAATTAATATTAAATAGGGAATGGTGATCCTATGGGTCTGGAAAGAAGACGAATGGTGCTGGTGTGTGCTGGTGAGGTGGTGAAAAGATGAGATAGTCTAGTCTGCTTCTACTTTCTCTATGAAGATCCCAACAGCAACTTGCTTTTATGTTACAGGATGTTGGAAGTTTGAGAAAGGAGGGGTATTCATGAACCACTTGTCTAGAAAAATGAGAAAGTAACTTCACTAGGTCTGTGGTAGTATTGCTGATCAGTGCTGAGCACTCTGTTAAACACTGTGACTAGACATTTGAAGTCAGATCTGCAGCAGATGGGGGCCTTCCTCCAGTTTGGATGGCGGCTCAGGTGGCAGGCAGAGAGTAGGTTTGGTGTTTTGGCACATGTAGTGGATTGAATTGCATCCCCTCAAAAGATATGTTGAAATCCTAACTAGTACAGTACCTGTGAATGCAAGCTTATCTCAAAAAATGGTCTTTAATGGTGCAATCATGGTAAGATAAGGCTATACTGGATTAGAATGGGCCCTAAATCCAATGACTGGTGCTCTTTTAAGGAGAGGGAGATTTAGAGACACAGACACATTCAGAAGGAAGGCAACTGTATGAACATAATGGGAGAAATTGGGGTGATGCAGCTACAAGCCAAGGAATGCCAAAGATTGCTGGCAACCAACAGAAGCTAGGAAGAGGCAAGGAAGGATTCTTCCCAAGAGCCTTCAGAGCAAGTTTCAGAGGGCCTTGGCAACACTTTAATGCTGGACTTCTAGCCTCCAGAACTGTGAAAGAATAAATTTCTGTTGTTTTTAGCCACCTAATAACTTAAAGGCTGCCCTAGAAACTTAATATACCAGATGACTATGCAAACGAACAATAAGTGAATGATTTAACCATGGCTTATTTAAATATAAGCTTGAAAGAAGAAAAGTGAGGACATAAGGAAGATCTGGAGCATTGAGAAACTGGTAAGGTCAAAGGAATGAAAGTATTGATGGGGTCAGAAACTACTTAGAGGAGGTTCTTGAGTAAGTGAACTATAACAGGAAGAGTGGTGCCAGGGAATAGGAATTTTGAAATCAAATTCTTGGCAGTGAAGAAAAAGTCCAAGATACTTTTTCTTGGTAGTGATCAGAGAAGTGGGGTCTCCAGTTTTCAAAAGTGAGAAGGTCAAGGAAATGAGAGATCCCATGGTTGTATGGACTGTGTCTATAAGTGACTCCCAATCCTGGTTAAATAATAGAGTATCTTGACAAGCTTACAAATAGACAAATAGCCAGGCTTACCTTATCCCAGACTCATTAACTCAGAATCTCAAAGCTCTGTAGTCCTCCCCAGATCTACTACGTCTAAATCTCACAGGCTTATAAAAACTCCCCAGCTTAGTCTAGTGTGAAGCCTGGGTTGAGAGTGGTTCCTAATGAAAAATCACAGTAGTAATAGTGGAGCAGATAACTATGTATAGAAATATTCAATAATTAATGGGACACAGGCATAATGCTGGTTAATGGCAGCAATAGAGCAAGACAGCCGGGTGCAACCTGATCCTGTGGACTTCAAAAGAACTGAGATTTGAAAGAAGCAAGGAGATAACAATCCATCAGAAGTAATAAGAAGTAAGGAGAAGTCATAAACAGCATTTATTAATTTAGTTAAAAAGAAGAAGTAAATATACGTCACTTCCAGACACTTTGGTATATAGGGGAAAAATAAACTGTCTCTATTTTGGAAAACCATTTGTAGGGGATGTAGTGTCCTTAGGGAACTAGTTTGGTTAAAGGAAGAAAGTAAAGTGCACATTTTGAGAAGAGGCTGAGAATTTAGGGATGTGTGCTATGATAGAGATGACTCAGTGGAAGGACTTTGGAAAAGAGTCTGTTTTTAGAAGAAATATGAAGCCATATAGACTGTTTTCTGCTGGAAGCCTAGACTCATGGTAGTTCACCTAAGGTGAACAAGGTTGGGGATTTCAGGGACATTAGTCCTGATTGCGTATTAGGGGAAGTGTGGTAATTAGTTTCCAAAATATGGCCAAGACCAGCAGCATAAGCATCACCTGGGAACTGGCTAGAAATGTAAATTCTTAGGACATGCCCCAGACCTACTGAATCAGGCCCATGTCTGTGTTTCAACAGCCCTCCCGAGTGACTCTGATGCATGCCAATTTTGAGAACCACTGGTCTAAAGTCTTTCCTCAAAGCTATATAACAGCCAGGGTTCTGCTTACTCCTGGAGCTCCGGGTCTTGAAACAGCCTGAAGAAGTCTTATTTACATGACTTCTTGCCTGGGCTCAAATTGTGAAACTTGTGGTATCTAATATTGTGAAATTAAAACCTGAAAGTGATGTGAAGGTCTCCTGACATCTGATCTCTCTCACAGCCCAAGGTCTATGGCACAGGGAGGACAAGGGGGCATGAAGACCCCTGTTTACTGGTTGTTCTAGAGCCTCAGCTGCTGAGTGAGTGCATATGAGTAACAGGGATTATGTACATTTACTAGTAAGAATAAAACTAAAAATACAAATACAGATGTCCAAGGGCAACAGCCTTGAATAATCAAAAGCTAATAAAATGAGTAAATAAACTTTGTAAAAATTTACCAGCTCATTGTCATTTTCTAATTTTCGTATGGATCAAAGAAACTTCCACTTTAATTAGCCTTGATTTGAGGTCTAACATTTTGCACTAGGACCAGCATTTCAGATTATAATTTTGGAAGAGCTCTCCTATCTTCCTATCTTCCACACTAGATATTCAGAGAAACTCCAAGAAGCCATTTTGGCCTTTTAAAATTTTTTTATTTTTCTCTCTCTTCAAAGCAATATTCAAATGGAATTTTCTGTAACATTATGGCTAATATTTTATAATATAAAGCAAATTGATTGAGGTCAATTATGGCTTGCCATCCCCATAGTTAAAGGCTAAACAAAGAAGGCCTTTCAAGTGCTCTTCCCCACAATTTATGCATCATTTAAGATTTGACTATAAACTAATAAATTAGTATTCCAGTATAATTCTGTGGAATAAGCCGCCTTTTTTATGGTCACTACTTATATAAGCATAAAATTTAGTACCACCAGAATTGTATCTTGAAAGAGAATTTCTGCATTGTTATTTAAGGAAGTTCATTAGTTACAAAAAAATTCAAGCTTATTCTAGCGTGGTTTTCTGTGCTGCTTGCTTTGCTCTCAGGTGCCACATACGTTTTATCCTTTGGGCAGTTTTAGTCTTGTCTGACTTAGAATACTATAAGATATTGACCTCGCATGTCTGATATCCATTTCTCGTTCTTCAATCTCTGAATTTACAGAAACTGAACGAGCCAAAGAAGAGGTTGGTGCTGCCTCAACTAAAAAAGGTAAGTTCAGCTTAAAGAAAAAGATGTCGTGACTATAACTTCTTTATACTAAGGTTTCTAACTCAATGTATTGTTTAGTGCTTATAGAAGAGCTCTATTTATTGATTTTACGGAAACCCATTTTGCACAAGATTTGTAGTACCTATGTTAACAAGGCTTTGTCTTCAGTGCTCTAATGCCAATAGTTTTATTCCTTTAGGGTCATAAACTAAAGCTAGTATTATAGTCCAATTGTAAGTTAGTTTTTGAAAAATGGAAGAAATGCTGCTGTGTAAGCTCAATGGGATCCCAGTCATCTGGAGAGCATTCAAATCCAATATACTGATCTATAAGGTTAGTGTTTGAGCAAACGAAACTTTGACTAGTAGAACTTACATGAACGATGTCATGTAAGACATTAGACTCTTGTCATGTCTAATCAGAAGCAACTATTATGTGAATATTGACTCCTCTCAGTAGACACTCTAAAGAATATCTTTAAGAACATTAATACATGTTAAAAATATTCAATATGATGAAACATTTACATATTCTCTATTCAAAACAAACTGGGACAATTTTGAAATTTGTGATTCTGTTTTACAAATAGAAATGAAATCAGTAATGTATTCAATGTCTTTGGAAGAATCTCAAGACACAATTTAACAACCCTGTCCTCAACATACACTCACACACACACACACACACACACACACACACACACACACACACACACACACCAGGAGTACCCTTTCACATACACGCCACTAAAATGGCATAACATTTTTCTCCTTAAAAAATCTTATTGCATATGCTCTATAAGAGAATATATATCAGGACTATAGGGAGTTATAAAATATATATGATACATATCCACATTCTCAATCCCAAGCAACATATATATGGATATAAATGAATACATGGATATAAATTTACATATTAGTTAATAAATTAAAATAAAATTAATATACATTAGTTATATAAATTAATGCATAAATTAGTACACATGTATGTCTAATGAAAGACAAAAAATTAAATGCTACTTAAAGGAAAATATAAACTGTACTATTAGATAATACTTAATTAGAAGCAATTGAATTATTGAGATTAATTGTTTCCCTTTTTCAAATACAGCTCTATTTATTATTCTGAATTTATAGTAGATAGGAATAAAATCTGTCTCCTAGATAGTTCTTTTCTTAGTAATGTAATATGTGTGATGTCATTTTTGAGGTAAGTTATCATGATACATGTTTCATTGACATCTTTTACTAGGTATCAGTTTTTTCATAAGTGGCAGAGCCATGAATTTATCTGAAGTCCATATTACTATATCTCATTCTTTTATGGTGTTTTATTTTGAAATCAATTTTGCTTGTCAACATTAAATGGAATGTGTGGGTAAAACCTGGGTGCTTCAGGGTGGATAATGCCATGGTATCAATGACAAGGCTAAGAGTCTAAATATAGATTCAGAGGAAGTCATAATCTAGGCATGGATACAGGGTATATGGATCCAGTAAGTGAATATAAGGTCAGGATATCTATATGTGTTGAAAGCAAGAACAAAAGTGAGACAAAATTGTGTTCAAAATCTTCAGCTATGGGTGAGACCAGTGGATGTCCAAATAGCAGTATATGGGTTTCATCTGAAATTAGATTTCAGATACTGAGCCTCAGGGAATCCTTGATTGTGAAGACGGTCTGGAGACAGAGTTAAAAAGGAAAGATTCAATAACCAGTAACTGACCCATGCACAGACTCTGAATCACTTGGAGCCTAGATGTTAGGGCAGAAATACAAGCACACATAATTTGGAGTTTAATCAAGTCAAATTGGAGTGAGCAGAGATACTGAATTGATATTGAACCATCAGTTAGTGAATTCACTGGAATATTTAACCAAGAATGGTCTCTGAGTTTAGAGTAAGACCAGACATATTGGTTGGGATTAAGTAGACCTGACTGCTGGGTATAGAGTGAAATATAAGGAGAGAAATAACCTTTTATGAAATTAAACTATTGGCATTAATTACTTTGACTCTAGTTAGTCTTAGATCTCATACCTCAATCATTAATTTAAATATGACTCTGCATATTAGGTTTCCTCTCAGCTGTAGAATGAACAGAAACAAGTGTTCCTTCCAAAGCCATCATAAATATTTTGAAACTCAGGTAGAGCTTTACCAATTTGACAAGTTACATATAAAAATCAAAGTAGACGCTTCTCATTTGTCAAGTAGTTTTCATTTCTCCTCCTCCTCACTGACAATCAATCACACATGACAATATATATTACTTCATCATACATTTAGTAACCAGTCCCTAATCTGCACAAAACTCAGTATATGTTACAAGATGTCCACCTTTTAGTCCCTTTTAAATAAGTAGAATAAGAAAGTGATTTGGGTTTTCTTTATTTGTTTTTAAGATACTGGAAATTGTTATTCTACCTGAGGCTTGAATTAGGAACCATGTGTGCAATGTTAAGTGGAAATTACTGATTTTCTGATTGTTTTAAAATTTTCAAAGTTAAAAGATGATTTAATATTTAAAATTAATTACAGTGTGCCAATTTCTATCTAGTATAATTATTTGATCTTAAGCCTGCTTTTAAGTCATATTTTCTTTGGAGATATATAGTATTTAATCATCAGTATGATAATCCTCTTACTGTTTTACATTTGATTTGCAGCTTTCAAATCATTTCACTTTCATTCAACATATATTTATGGATCACATACTATGTGAAAACTTAAGGAAATATTCAGATGTTAATATTATTCTTGAGCAATTAATGATAGGGAAAAATATGAATCTTTGTTGAGTCCCTGAGTTGTTTGGACTTCATTTTTTGCTATCATCTAAAGGTTTTCCATATAATCATAGTTCATGTTTGAAAGCCAACAGGATAAAGAGATAAATACAGATAAAGAGCCGTAGGAGTTTAAAAATTATTCTTACCTGAGGAAAAGCAAAACATTTATTATACAAGGTGACTTTAGAGTCAAGCCTTAAAAAACAGATAGAGTTTTGTTATGTAATAATTAGTTGGAAGGGTAATTTGGGCATAGGTAACAGAGGAAGGCAAAGTGGTGGGAAATTGCAGGATGTGTATGAGGAATAACAAGAGGCTCAAAAACACAGTATGAATTAGTACAACCTGTGCTAATAATGCAGTAAAGGGGCCTGATTTTAAAATTGGACTCTACTGGGGCTTCCCTGGTGGCGCAGTGGTTGCGCGTCCGCCTGCCGATGCGGGGGAACCGGGTTCGCGCCCTGGTCTGGGAGAATCCCACATGCCGCGGGGCGGCTGGGCCCGTGAGCCATGGCCGCTGAGCCTGCGCGTCCGGAGCCTGTGCTCCGCAACGGGAGAGGCCACAACAGAGGGAGGCCCGCATACCACACACACACACAAAAAAAAAAAAAAAAATTGGACTCTACTGCATGGGCAATAGGGAGTCAATGAAAAATTGTAAGTATAGGAAATAACACTCAGGTATTTGCTTTAGGAAAGGGCGGGATAGTTAGGAAGCTTTGGCAATAATGTAGGCAGTGTGCATTAGGACCTGATATTAGTTATGAGATTGGAAAGAAGGGATATTTTATAAGCACTATTATAAAGTAGATTCAGTGGAATTTGACAATCGACCAGCTTTGGAAGAGAAAAAGTCAGAAATTATTTAATGACAATAATAAGTTTTCAGACTGGGTGCTAGAAGAATATTGTTGGTATTTATCATAAAAATGAAGAAGAAAGATAAAAATAGTTTGGTGAGAGAAGGCAAGATTAATTTTAGACATATTTAAATTATAGTACTGTGGCACATGCAAGTAGCAAGTAGGTGACTCTAAATGTCAAACTAGAGCTCCAGAGAGTGACAAAACTGGAGATATATCTGTGGGTGTCCTCTGCGTGGGTTAATGGTGGAAACAGTAAGAATCCATGAGCTTTTCATGAAGAGATGTTCTCGAGAGAGGACAGGTCTGGGATGGAATGCTAGAGAACATTTGCAGGAAGAAAAGCAAGGAGAGTCAAAGAGAAAAAGCAGAAAATAGTGACTAGAAAGATCAGAGGTTAAAAAAATGTAATTGTTATAATTTCATAGTAATTAAGGAAAATAAACCCTTTCAATGACAAGGTGGTTGTCACCAAGTCATTGGATTTGTCAACTAGATAATCATTAATGATTTTCAAAAGAGAATTTTCTGGGGAGTGGCACAACTAAAAGCTAAATGATGACAAATTGATTGAGGGATGACGAAGTGAAAGATACAGGCACTGGTGCTGAAGAATATTGGTTAGGAATAAAACGATAAATAGGATAGTAGCTTGAGGTTCTTGTTTAGTCTATATCCATTTCTATGTTAATCTCCGAGGTAAAGTGTTTATCCTCCTCTTCAAGACTAGTCTCTCCATTTGGGTCCTTCTTGATCAGTCATCCATGCTATTTTGTGGCATTATGTTCTTTCTCCTTATTGACTTTATTCCTCATTTTGGAAATATTATTCTCAGTTTAAAATTACTTTTCTCTAGATTCCCATATCTCTCTCTACTATTTTCTCTCCTCTGTATCTTAGCCAGACTTCTGGTTGTTGGAGTGTTAACACTGCTTCTTATCTCCCACAAAGATGAGGCTTCTGTTTCTACTGTGCTTCTGATAATATGGCTAATGCTGAAGACATTATCATTGCTGAACCAATGGAACCATTCCAGTCCTCACATTATTAGATGTCTCAGTGGCATTTACCACTTTGTCTTTTCTGTAAGCTTCTCTACTGTTGGGTGAGCATGACAACAGTCTCCTAGTTCTCACCATATTCTCTGAGCTTTATTTCTGACTTCTTTGTGTGTTTTTTTTCTTTGCTTCCCCTTAATTATTGGTGTTCCCCAGATTCCATCATTAATCCTCTGAACTTCTCATTCTATACCCTCTCTTCGTGAGATATGTACACTCTCAAGGTTGAGACTCTGCCTTTTATCCTGAAGATCTCCAATTCTATGTCTTCATTTCAGGACTTCTCTGGCAAAGAGCTTTTCCCTGAAAATTTCAGGCTTGTATATTCAAATTTCAAATAAACACCTTTAAATTCAATGTGTCTTAACTTATACTCTTCATTTCCTTTTCCCAGCTTGCTATTAATTATCATTGGTGAAACCACAATCCACCCTCCACTTCCCTAGAAATCTGAGGGTGATTAACTTTCTCTTTCTAGCCTTCAGGTGATTATTCAAAGAATCTTCAAGTTGTGCTGATTTTGTTTCCTAAATATTTCTTGAGTTTACTTCCTGCTATTCATAACTATGACTTTCATGTTAATTCAAGTCTTCATTATCTTTTTCTTGAACCACTGTAATGATCTAAACACTGTCCTCACATCTTTATTTTTATTTCACTAATATTCATCCTAGCAGAACCCCCTCAACATAAATTATCAAAGTCATAAAACTGAATAAACCACACTTAATTTAAAACTCTATTTTTTTCCCAGTTTTTTATAAAATAAAGTCCAAACTTGTTAAAATGATATAAGAGTCCTCCAAGGTCTGGCTCCTATATCCTTTTCCAGTTTCATCTTCAGATATTTTGTATGCTACAATAATACCATATTGTTTATAATTCCAAATTTACTAGAAGTAAGATTCAGGGAAAATGATAGCCGGAAAGGATGGCCTTGTGAATAGATTGAGTTGTTAGCATTGTCTGAGAAGTGATGAGAAGCCTCTCTTTCCTGTCTCTCCACCTGAATATGTATCCAAGATTTAAGACTTTGTCTTCCACAATCAGTGATTTATTCCATTGTTTCAGTCATTGACATCTCCAGGCAATAACCCTTGGGCAGGTAACATTACATTCTTACATCCTTGGAAATAATAGTTTGTCATGCTAATCCTATAGATGTATATACCAGAAGTAATGTATGTGTCATATGGGTGACATTTCAAACTGCACAATATTTCCTTACCACTCTCCACACTTTTTTTTTTTTTTCCCGGTACGCGGGCCTCTCACTGTTGTGGCCTCTCCCATTGCGGAGCACAGGCTCCGGACGTGCAGGCTCAGCGGCCACGGCTCACGGGCCCAGCCGCTCCGCGGCATGTGGGATCTTCCCGGACCGGGGCACAAACCCGTGTCCCCTGCATCGGCAGGCGGACTCTCAACCACTGCGCCACCAGGGAAACCCCACTCTCCACTGTTTACCAGAATTCTAACATACCCCAATTCCATGGAAGCCTCACTACCCAGGCAAGCCCCTATAACTAATGGGCATATGTTGAGTGGTGTTAAGGGGAAAGAAAGAATTGAGTCCTCAAGGAAAATTGAGGGAAACATAGGGAAATACGAGCCTAGAATGAAGCAAGCGATATCAGCATCACAGCAGATAAGATGCTTCCTTGTCTCTCCCCTTCAATCTACAACCTGTGAAACATTAACAACTCAACAAAAAGCCTCTGCCCAACCCATCAGAATGCCAGAGAATTCCACATATCTGTACATCTAAAGGTGGATGGACTGGAACACATCGAGGAGGTAGAACTGGGGAAACAGTGGAGGCAGTCCTTGCAATCGTGGTCCCCTGGCTGTGGCAGCAAAACCTGCATCCCCAGAGAACCCAAAAGCAGCAAGGGAAGCAATACATAGGACTCTAGCCTCCTGAATGTAGTGGTGCCCGTGGCCACAGATAACTGGGACCCAGTTCCTCCAGCCACAGAGCCATCCACGACTCCAGCCCCATTCCCTGCCTGCAGTGGTGAAGCCCACAAATCTGACAATACCTTATATAGAGGCACTTGCAACTCCAACTGCACCCCACCCACCCCTTGGAGCCTGCAAATCAGGAGGGCCCAGATGTGGCAGAAGCACCCACCATCCTGATGCCCCAGGTGGTGGTGCCAGCAATACCAACAGCAGCAAGGTACCAATTACCCCAGAGGCACAAGCAACAGTGATAAGGGCACTGGGTGACACCTCTGATAGGTGGTAGAGAGCAGAAAATGCTGACTCTCAAATAAAACCAGAGGGAGCACAGGTGAGAGAAACCAAAAACTTGTTCTATAGTGCCACCTACTGGAAAACAAAAGAAAGCCTTCAAATTTCTAACCTGTTGAATCCTTAGAATTAAAAAAAAAAAAAAAAAGCTTTACCTAAACAAGAAGGATATTCTGTACTTCAAACGCACTGGCAGAGGAACAACACATCAAGCACCATGAAGAACCACAGTAACACAGTATCACAAAAAGAAAACGATAATTCTCCAGAAACCAAACTTAAAGTCACAGAATATTGCAATCTAACTGATTGAAGAAACTGAATGAACTACAAAAAAGCTCAGAAAGGCAGTTCAATGAGCTTAGGAATAGAATTAATGAACAGAAGGAATACTTTAAGTAATTGAAACTCTAAAAAAGGGCCAAACAGAAATCTGGAGCTGAAGAATTGAATAAATGAGATGAAGAATGCATTAGAAAGCACTGGGAAAAGAGAATATGATATGGAAGAGAGAATTAGCAAACTCAAAGATAGAAATCCAGAGAAGATACAAAACATCATATAAAACCATCAAACCAAAATGGCAGACAGAAACACAAGGAAAAGAGGGCACCCAGAAAACAAAAGATAAAATGGCAGAACTAAGTCCTCCTCTGTAAATAATTGCCCTAAATGTCAATGGATTGAATTCATCAGTCAAAAGACATAGAGTGGATGGATAGATTAAAAAACAAGACCTAGCTATATCCTACCTCTGGAAGACTCACCTCAGCTCTAAATATAAACATAGACTAAAGTAAAGGGATGGAAGATGATACTCCAAGCAAGTGACAGTCAAAAAAAGTGAGTATATTCTGTGCTCATGGATTGGAAGAATGAACATTGCTAAAATGTCCATATTATCTAAATCAATTTACAGATTCAATACAATCCCAATCAAAATCCCAAAGATGTTTTTCACAGAGATAGAACAAAAAGTTCTAAAATGTATATGGAACTACAAAAGATTCTGAATGGCTGAAGCAATCCTAAGAAAAAAGAATAAAGCTGGAGGTATCACATGCACTGGTTTCAAACTATATTACAAAGTTATAGTAATTAAAACAGCATGGTATGGGCAGAAAAACAGATACATAGATCAGTGCAATGTAATTGAGAGCCGAGAAATAAACCCACACATATGTGGAAATTTTTACAAAAAAGGAGCAAAGAAACCTGGAGAGCCATTTTTCATGCAAAAAAATGAAACTAGACCAGTACCTCATACCTTCCACAAAAAAATGAACCCAAAGTGGATTAAAGCCTTGAATGTAAGACCAGAAACCATAAAACTCTTCGAAGAAAATATAGGCAGTATGCTCTTTGACATCAGTCATAGCGATATCTTTCAGGATGTGTCTCCTCAGGCAAGGGAAACAAAAGAAAAAACAAATAAATGGGACTCATCAAACTAGAAAGCTCCTGAACAGCAAAGGAAACCATCAACAAAATGAAAATGCAACCTGCCCTGCCACCGAGTGTGAGAAGATATTTGCAGATCATATATCGAGTTAGGGGTTAATATCAAAAAAATATAAAGAACTCATACACCTCAACAACAAAAAACCAGAAAACCCAGTTAATAAATGGTCAGAGGAGCTGAATAGAAATTTTCCAAAAAAGGCATATAGAAGGCCAACAGGTACTTGAAAAGATGTTCAACATCACTAATTATTAGGGAAATTAAAATTAAAACCCCAATGAGATATCACTTCATGCCTGTTAGAATGGCTGTTATCAAAAAAGCAAGAAATAACAAGTTGATGAGGATGTGGAGAAAGGGGAACCCTCATGCACTGCTGATGGGAATGTAACTTTGTGTAGCCACTATGGAAAACAGTATGGAGATTCCTCAAAAAATTGAAAACTAGTGCTACCCTATGATCCAGTTATCCCACTTCTGGCTATTTATACATAGAATATGAAAACACCAATTTGAAGATACATGCACCCCTATATTCATCACAGCATTATTTACAATAGCCAAGATGTGGAAACAACCTAAGTCCCCATCAACAGATGAGTGGATAAAGAAGATGTGGTATACACACACACACACGCACACACAACACACACACACACACACACACACCACACACTGGAATAATACTCAGTCATAAAAAATGAAATCTTGCCATTTATGACAACATCAATGGATCTTGAGAGTATTAGGCTAAGTGAATTAAGTCAGACAAAGACAAGTATCTTATAATTTCACTCATATGTAGAATATAAAAAAAAACAGAAAACCAGAATAAATGAACAAACCAAACCAAGCAAAACCCAACATGTAGATACAGAGATCAGACTAGTGGAAAGGGGCAGGGGAGGGTGAAATGAATAAAAGAGATAGTGATGGATAGAAACTAAATTTTTGGTGGCGATCATACTGTAGTGTATATAGAAGTAGAAATATAATCTTGTACATATGCAACTATATAATGTTATTAATCAGTTACCTCAATAATATTATAGTAAGATATAAATACTAAAACCAATAATTTTAATTTGAGAAAGCATCTTTTGGTATCCTTGTAATAAAAGTGAGATTGAAGTTTGGTATAAGCTGGAACTTTGCAGGTAAATTAAACAGCGATAAAGAAATTTAAAAAAAACAACAACGTCCTGGAATTATAGAAAACCAGTTTATCCACCTTACAGTTTATCTCAGGGCTATCCATAATCCAGGCATTATTTTATAAGAATGTTAGCTACTTTGCTTCCTTAATATTAGTTGGGGTCACTGAAGGAGTGCAGCACAAATCTACATTTTTTTCTAAAATAAATACCTCCAAATGTAGAACAAATGGAATTTCTTATTTCCAGCATGAAAGGAGGTTTCAGATACCCTATAGCATAGAAGGAGAATTTGATTAAGGTCTTCCTTCGATTACAGGCAATTAGAAAATCCACTTACTTAGATGAACTGTTTGTTCCTAATACTTACTCTCCATAGAATTAGGCTTGATGAATTTTATATCAGAATCAGAAATGAAAGGGTCATTTCACGCAAAATGTTTTCTTTTCTGTATAGATAATTGGTATTTTCAGTGACCTTTTCTGAATTAAAAAAAAATAGTTTAGGGGACTAGCCTCCTCTACTTAATATAAGTGCAAGGAGTTCTTAACTCACCACTGGAAAAGAAAAACTTGGTCTTTGTGTGTAAGTCACAATCCAATGTTTTCTGAAAGATATTTACTCTTCAGAAGATTAAAACAAAATAATTGAAAAATACATATTTCCTATACAATATTCATAATGAGTTTTCAGGATAAAAGAATTATGAATAAGGCTATATGCCCAGGGCTCTATTATAATTAAAAATTATCAGTGTTTGATTTTCACACTGATTTGAGAGAGAGCATTCATAGAGGAGACTAATGTACCACACACCTTACGAGCTCCTTAAAGTAATTTTAATAAAGTCTAACTCTTTAGTTTGGAATTCAGGGGCTTATGCAATTGACCTCATCTATTTTTAGATTATTTCATATCTGTTCTATGGGAACCCTCTGCTCCAGCTACACTTGTTCACTTCCTCTAGGCACACACAAGGCTTTCCTGCTTCTTTGCCTTTTTCATGTTTTATTGGCTACACCTAATATCTCTCCTCTTTCAGGAAATATACTAATACCAAAACTGATCTCTCTAACTCAGAATATTTATTATCAAATCTCATTTTTCAATTAATACACTTAATCACCAAGCAAATATATATCGATCACTTGCTAGGTCTGAAACAATGCTAGATGCTGTAAGAAATATAAGCAATCATTTCTGAATATCCCATGGGCCAAAGAAAAAATGACAGTGGAATTTTGGAAATATGTTGAATTAATCTATGATGAAAATATCACATTGAAACTTGAGATGCTGCTAAACAGTGTTTACCTGAAATTTATACTCATTAAAAATATTCATTAGAAAAGAAGAAAGGCTGAAAAGCAAACATTTAGGAAGAAAATAATTTTTAATTTATGTTCAAATTTTCATGAAACCCAAAGAAAGTAGAAGAAAGAGAAATAAAAAATGTAAATGCAGAAGCTAAAGAAGTAGAAATTAAATAGTACAATAGAAAAAGCAATAAATCCAAATTAGATTCTCTATAAAAACTGATAAAACTGATAGACCCTTATGTAAACTTATTAAGAAAAAAAGAGAAGACACAAAACATTAATATCAGAAAATTAAAAGGAGTCATTACAGATTCTACAGATAATTAAAAAATAGAAATATTTCCCAGTGAGTTTGAAAATTTTAATACAATTGACATTTTGACTCTTTAATTATAATTTTTCACCAAAGAAAAGTCTAGCCAGATGGCTTCACCGGTGAATGTTTTTCAAACATTTAAGGAAAAATTAACACCAATCTTGTACCAAACCTTCCAGGAACAGAAAAAGAGGAAACATTTTATGGAGCTCATTTTATGGAGGTAGAATAACCCTGATACAAAAACCTAGCAAGGAACAAAAAAGAAAGGAAACATACAGGTTAACTTCTCTTGTGAACATAAGGGCACAGATCTAAACAAAATGGTAGCAGATCTAGTCTGATATTATATAAGAAAGACAAAATGGAACCAAGGTGGTTTTATTTCTAGACTGCAATTTCAAAATTCAATGTAATTAATCAGAATAATAGAATAAAGGGAAATTATACTTATCATAGAAGATGCATTTGACATATTTCAGATTAGAGTAGAAAAAAACTTCCCTATTCTGATAAGATATATACAAAAACCATTAGCAAATATTATACTCAATGGAGAAAAATGGAAAGATTTCTCCCTGAGAATTGGAACAAGACAAGGATGTCTGCTATCAGCACTTCTATTATGCATTGTACTGGATGTTCTAACCAGTGCAATAAGGTGAGAAATAGAATTAATCAGTACAAGAATAAAAAAGTAAAAAATAAACCTATTCACAGGTGAAATTATCTGCTTGAAAAATTCAAAAGAATATACAGATGAACTATTACAACTGAGTGAATTTAGCAAGTTTTATATAAAAAAGTCATTTTTTCCCTTGCTCTGTCTCTAGTTCATGTCATTAACTTTTTGAAAAAATCATCGTTTACTCTGTGGACACTTGGTTTATGTAATTGTTTCTTCAGAATATTATTTAATATGTTTTCTATATTGTATATTTGATTAACCTGAAAGCTTAATCTTTGGCTTAACTTGATTCCAGTTGGCTGCTTTGGCAAGAATACTTCAGAGGTGATACAGTTGTACATCACACTGCATGTCATGAGGAAGCACAGAATGTCTGGATGTCCTATTGTGAATGAGTGGCTCTAAGTGTCCTCAGTGGGTTAAGTTGGTGACAATCACATTTTTTCATTTCCAAGTTGCAGTTTTCCCCATGCAACTCTTGGGGGTGATTCCTGGGTATGACGGCAATATCCAATTCCCCATTCATCCTTCATCTAATAGTTGCTAATGTCCTCTGAAGATCCTTACTTGAATCAGTTATTTCAGTACACTGATTTTGTATGAATCATTTCTATTTCTTGGATGTATAACAAGGTAAGCAGATAATACTCCACTGAGAGTAGTAAAATCTCAGTAGTTCATGGGAAACAGCGCCTAAGTGGTAATTCTTATTTCTTTTTTGGTTACTTGTGATTTGGAATGACTTCATTTAATATTTACGCAAATCTCAAGCATGACTACACTGTCCTTTGAGTTGATTAAGCAACATTAAGCTTGAATTAAAGGAGCATCTAGTTGACATTTTCAAGACGATAAGTGGCTCCAGCAATTACCTGGAATGTACTAAGTCGATTAATCATAGTCCTGTCAAGCGGAATTCTTCATAGAGCTTGTTTATCAAAGCAGAGTATAAAAAAATAAGATAGAAAACAGTGTGCAAAGACTAGTAAGAAGAGGGCAAGGGATTATTTTTTTCTCTAATTCTTTAAGAGTAGATTTATAATAGTAGGTTTCAGTTGGATTTTAGAGAAGTGAGAAATATTGAAAAAGCTTTAAAATAGGTTGTTTAGAAGAAAATGTTGGCATTGAATGAGTTACAAAATGCCTTTTTGAGCAGAAGCAGCATTTACACGTGGAATTTTATTTAAACCTTATCTCTGCTTTGCAGCTGTACCTGGAAAGAAGGAAGAGAAAAAAACCAAGACAGTGGAGCAAGGTAAAAAAAAATGAACGAGGTTGACATTATCTTCTTTAGAAAGACAACAACATGAGGAGGAAAGCACTGGATTCAGACAGGCGGACGACAATAACCTTTAAATCGATTGCTCTCTTTCACTGTCCTTGCATGTTTTTCTGTGCCAGGGAGAATGTGAGGTGGCAATCTGGGTTTTTGTTCTTTTGTATAACTAAACTTTGAGTGTAAGTTCAGAACAGGAAAGCTCCACAGACTGCTTAATTACATCAAGAGAAATGCTGAAGATTGTTGGGAATAAGGAAATCTTCCAGGGCAATTGGTAGACATTTTTTTCTGTTTGATTTGTGGTTTTAACACCACCTGACTGATAATAGTTTAAAGCATAGAGGTGACACAATTCTGTTTATATAAAAACAATTTCTACTGCTTGAAAAGTAATATGTTAAAACAAAGCAAAAACCATCAATCCAGGTAAATTACTTGCGTTTATATTATGACTTCAGCAGTTGATTCTCCCAAGAAGTCTAAAATTTCAGTGTTATAAACCATAATGCCATAAATAATGCATTTTCTTTTTTTAAATGCAGCTATATAATAAATATATCATTCTAGAATATGCTTGAGAAAAATGCTACAGCAGAGTAGAGTAAAAGCATTTGAAGTGATGTTGGGCCTCTGTCAGAGTTCATAGTGCTAATAATTTTAATTTTTGTTCCCCCCACTCTTTGGCTTTTAATATGTTATAATATTATAATATGTATTACTTATTATAATAAATAGATGAAATCAGAACTGGCAATAATTTTGTCAAGAATGAAATCAAAATCATTTCTCCTCTTAAATTTGAGACAAATTCCTAATATCAGAAATTAGATATTTTTACAAATATATCAAGAAAATCCTTCAAACCCTCACATTTCAGATAAGTAAACTAAGGCTAAAAAATTCATCAAGAATTTATTTCATTTGGTTTTTCAAAAGAAAAATCACATTAAATCACATTGAATAAGTTTTCAAATTCATTTTGGCTTCTG
Source organism: Physeter macrocephalus (assembly GCF_002837175.3). Lineage (NCBI taxonomy): Eukaryota > Metazoa > Chordata > Mammalia > Artiodactyla > Physeteridae > Physeter > Physeter macrocephalus. The sequence goes on from NC_041223.1 coordinate 39,358,209, forward strand.
TGGACTACCTGGACTTTTAGAATTCAATAAAATGTTTCTGTCAACTTCTTTTTGAGGTGGATACTTTAGTCTCTGAAATATAAAGTAGAGCTCTAGGAGCATGGCTCCCAATTTCAACTTGTTGACTTAGACAAGGTTCTGAGCCTAAACTTCTTCTCTAAAAAATAGAGTTAATTATACCTGACCCGCCTGTCTGACAAGATGTGGAGTTCAAACAAGAAAACGTATGTGAAAGGATATGAAAAAATATAAACTCCTAGTTAAGTATATAGTATCTACTTAGGCATTTTTCCTTATAAAATCAGCTTCAATATAAATGAGAATCAAAACACTTTGCTTTCACTAAGCTTCATAGTTTTTCTCCCCTCTAGTATAAAGGCATTGGTTACTCATCTTACAGCATTTGCAGATTGTTTTTATAGCCACAGCAAATTAAGAGAAGACTGACTAGAATATAAAATGTCCACATTAATAATAGTACCTAACATATAACTGATTAAGCACAGATTGTTTATGTCTTCTTACCTTCATGTTGGTGTCAGTTTCATTAATTCTATAATGTTGCCTTAAATAGTTTGGAGACTGGAAATGGCTCTTAGGGATGTGAATTTACTCCTTCAGATGATTTTATAATTCATTCTTTTATTAAAAATACTTTCTATTTTATAAACACCTAGGCTCTTGGCTTATGTAAAAACAATAAGAGATTCTTGCAATGACTTTTTATATTGACTTAATAAATCATTTCCGTTTTAAATATCATAAAGCAATGACCTCATTTTTTAACTATACAAATCATAAGAAATAAGGTATTTGGATAACTTGCATATTTTTATGATGGTATATCTATGACTAATAATTTATATGAAAATATATATTTTGTGATTTTAATAAATCAAGGCATTTATGTGAGAATAAATCAATTACATTCTACAGATTTCATCATAATATTCTAATATTTATACATAAGATGATGCTTTGACGATTGTGTCCTTCTCTTCCTTATATAGTTTTTAGTTATTTTCAGAAGTATAAATAATCTAAAACTAGTTCATAATTCTTTGAAGTACAGTTAAATAGTTTATAAAGACTTATTTTCATTTAAGTTTGAACTTATGGACTTATACTAGGGAAAAACTATGACACTCATAATTCTTAATAGATTTCAAATACACTGTGTGATCTATGTGAAACTGTGTACACTGAACCTCTGAACTTAGTCTGCATTACAATTGTATTTGGGAAACATCGATTAAGCTAAACTTCACATTATGGAAAATTCATATAGTGAAAGGTGAAATAAATTTTATGTTTATGTAATTTAGTGAACTAGACCTCATAACATTTAAGAATTAGAAATTTAGTAAATCTAACCTCTGCAAAAGTCCAAAAAAGTATCTCTATTTTATCTTTAATTCATGATGGATCATGTGGTTTTTATTCTTCTCATAAAGATCTTAAATTGGCTAGACCAGAATTTTGAGTATTAAGAAACTCTTTTAAATTTTCCCACACTAAAGCCACACACACACACATACACACCCACACACACCACAGACACCATTAACGATTTATCTTGTTTAGAAAGCAATTACCTAGAAGCATCAGGAGACACAAATATTTTCCACAATACATGTTGCTCTCCTTATAGTGAGAGCCAAGGAATGCCAAAGATAAAACATCACAACACGTGCTACTGTATGAAGATTTGTCTTTATATATTTGTATATTATATCTAGAAAGAGTACATCACATTTCATTAAGCTTGGTTTATTTATTGTTTGATATTTAATTTCTCATTTTTAGTGTACTTTTTCCTCAGTATTACTTTTCATAATTGACCTGTCCCCCTAAATCCAATTTCCCTCTCTCTTTTTCAATCTTGTTTTCTCTCAGAAGAAAATTTTTCATAGTATTTGCTTGTTACTAGCCAGAGGATCAAAGCAGTCACTCTAGGGAAGCATCCAGTGACTTCTTACTTACTGTGGCAGGGAAGGAGACCAGTCAAGACAACTAACTTCAATGATCTGAGTTGTAGATTGGAGTCCCAGCATCTCCTTGTTTCTAATTTTCTTCCTTCAAAGTGATTTCAATCCAACAATGAAAAGGTGAAGAAAATAGTAATAAATCAAATCATTCGCATATCATCTTTCTTTTTCTTTCATTCACACCTGTGCATGATATTACTTAAAGCTTTCTTTAAGAGTTTGTTCTAAGGGCCTGTAACAGTGCTGGCATGTAGGAAGTGTTCAATAAATACTTGTGGGTTGAATGAAAACATAGAGGAATCGTTGAAGAAAAGAATACTAGGTGATCCAGATATCGATGATCTGTGCCTCTAAATACTGTACAATTAAGATATTTTAGTAAATCAAATGTGATTTCTGATAGCAAAGATAGCCAAATATTTCAGAAACCAGGATAAGTGATTAAATCATCTAACTACCCTCATTTTAAAGTAAAAAAAAAGTAGAGCAAATTAATAATTAAATATGCATTACTCATTAATTATATCATTATTATGATCTTTGTAGATGGTACTCTTACATAACAAAACAGCATGTGGTGAACCATCATATGGATAAAGATATCAAATAAATTAAATTTAGCAATTGCACCTTCTACATTGTAAATTAAAAAAATCTTAAAATGAGAGAGAAAATTTAATAATTGCCCAATTAGACCAATGTATGTCTAAATATAGAAACGTAAGGCCTTATCCTCACTTTTCTTGGTTTTACATTATAGAACTGAATTAGATGATCTTCTTTTCCTTTGAATCATAAAAAAATTTATGTTCAGCAAAGTTTTTAAGTAGTATATCCCTTATATCAGAATATAAAGGCTCTTCCTTCTATAGGAGAAGGCTGGTCTAGAAAGACTTTTATTTCTAGGATTCTAAAACTCAAATGTTAAGGGAAAACACACTTTATAAACTTGGATATTTTAGTATCCCAAAATTAAACTGAAAATTTCATTACAGAAACATTAGTTATAGTTTTCCATCCTCTTAACAATTAAAAATCACTTCAAAATCCACTTAACTACAAACATGACAAAAATATTCATGAAAAATGATTAAATAGAATTTGAGTATCTATTAACCACCAAGAATAAATTTGAACACAATTAGTAATCATTTTATTAAGGGTAAAATTGGAGCATATGGATCATAAATGTATCACATGCAGTTCATTTCCTGTAATAAAACTTATATTTTGCTTTAAATTAAGAAATCTTTTTAAATTCATAAGTGCAGTAATTTGTGTCCACTTGAAGACTTTCTGTTTTTCTTTGCCTTTGTTGCTATTTTGTAAACAATGGTACCCTACATAATTGTATTAGTGTTTTAAATTGTCGCAACAAGTGAAACCCAACTGATATTACATGCTTTGTGTGTTTGTCATTGTCCTCAGACACTTTCCAGATTCTTCTATTCTTCGTACATGTACTGGTCTATTTAGAATCTGCGATGTGTATTTATTGTAGATTGATCCCATACTTTCAAGTGAATGTTAATAATATCTAAGAGTAATGATTTCTCAGAGAAACTTATTTATTTAAATAATAAATGTTTATACTTCATGATGTGTCAACACTATAAAAAAAGAGAAACAATTTTACATTTAAGATCAATGGAGTAAAACTGAAGGTGTAGTTGATACATATTGTATTTAATTATTTGCTTATTATGTGACTATAAAATAACCTATTTGCACATGTGGACTAAGTCATGCTGTTGACCCTCAATAAATGTTAAAGTATAATAACAATAGTATTGATTCCTGTGAATTCCAAACTTTTGACAATAGTTTGTGCTCTGGTTGTTTAATATTTATTGAGCGCCCACAACAGACTAGGCGCTGGGAATGGGTGTGAGGAGTATTGAGTAGGCTTTGGAGAGAAGATGGTCTACATACAGAGCTCATGCAACGCTTGTAAAAATGAGTGTACTCTGCTTGCTTACATATTTTATATATTTTCAAGAGAACTTTTTGCAATTTTCCGCTATCTCACTTGCTCACATAACACATTTCACTACTACTTCTTACTTTTATTTCATTTAATACTTTTAGAATGTTCTCATAATCATTTGATCTCATATATGGAAATTTCTTTCTAGTCCCTTCTTTCTCACCATGTTCCTCCCCATTCCCTTCATCACTTCAATAAATAGACAGGTATAAATCCTACCTATCACAGCTGATTCACAACACACTCGAAAAGTTTGTATTGTTGCATTGATCTCCTACAGGGTACCACCTCCTGCCATGCAACATTTGGTTCATGTGGTTCATTTATTGCTAGGAATGTCATTGAATTCTAAAGAGAAGTTCAGCCCAGTAAAGGAGCAATGTGTGCCAGTGAGGTTGGCAAGATTTGGAGGCAATGCTAAAAGATGTGCATTCATGCTGTACCTTTCCCTCAAAAATTAATGGTTCTTGTATTAATGATCCGTTTACTCTAATAAACTAATGTGTAACTTGATCACTCTTATTTTGTGCAGGATATACTATAGGCAAGTACAAGTCACACAGAGCGATAATTGTAACGCCTACATTCCAGTTTCTGTCATGCATAATTCTGCTTTTCAGTTATCATGAAACTGAACCACTCCTCTGCCTGATGTGACCTCTGTACCTATCTTTTTCTTTCATTTTCTTAGAGACTGTGGCCATTTCATGGAGAAGAACAGTAAACCTATAACATTACCCTAGGAACATCCCCCTGCACTTCATACTGGGGTCACTATTACCACCAGGTTACCTTTTTAACTCTGGAGTCAGAGGAACTGGCTGTTAGATGAGCTAAATTAAGTTACCTGACATTGCCAGAACAGACAATGTACATAGGGGTAGTGTGTCACTCCTACTCTGTCTATATTCTACCCCTTCCATGATTCATCAAAGTAATTTCTTAATGACAATTGTATCCAGCTTTTAGGTTCTTAAAAGCAACAAACTTTTTACATCATGCATGTACTCTTGCTTTATCTGTCTTATAATTCTAAAACTTTGTCTTGATGTAATGTCCAACAATCTTTATGTAAACTAATGGAATGCAGTTATAAACCATTTGCTAAAGCCCAGTCAAATCAAATTGTAAATATGAAGAAAAGTTGTCATATGATTTCTGAATTTAATGACAATGCACTTCAGATAAAGTGTATTTTTGATCATTGTCTACCTCTTAATATTAGGTTGATGCTTCTTTAAGAAATCCTTAAATCTGTGAAAGACCATTTTCATCCTTTTTATAATGAAAACTCTTACAAACCTTATTTTTCCTCATAGAGAATTTTGATCACCAAAACCAGGATTTGGCAAGTAAAAACTATTTTAATTATTCTATATAGATATTTGAAGATTACAATTTTGTTCTCCAGAGAGAAAAATTGACTTTTGTTTGTTCCTTTGACACTCTACGCTAGATTATATAAAAGACTGTGGAAATGCATTGTAGTGTTTACCATATAACACACCAAGAAAACACCTCCTTGCAAGTTCAAGGACATTAAACTGCTAATTATGTCTCTTTTTTCTATTAATATTTACTTTCACTCCTGCTTTTATTCTGAAACCACATATGGGTTTATTCTCTTTTTTCCCTTAGGGATTTTTAATAGAAAGTATATTATAAGCTGCTCTGTTACAAAGCTAAGTGGCCAGAACAAAGATTGTTTTGGGAGAATTTTTTTATCCCTTTTTTACTGACTTTTTTCTTTCATTTATAAATTGATTTTCTACTAAAGGCCTATTTAGGGGAAAAAAAGAGTTGGAATACAATACACACTATCTTGAATAAAATTGCTTAAAATAAATTGCCATGTCATATCCTGGAACAAATTAATGGAGTTTAAGCTACAATCTCTAAAAATCAAATTGCAGATATTATCTTAAATCATTAGCCCTACATAAAAATGCATTGTTACTTTCTTCTAATTGTAAATTAAAGTATACATTATAGGTCAAATAATTTCAGGAATAAACATGAAAAAATTTTTCATCATTCTACATAAAATTTACTTGCACCTTATTGATATTTACTGCCCCAGTTTTTCATAGAATGATGATGTATTATATGCTAAATAAAAAGCAATTCTTAAAACCTGAAATTCAATTCAGATACTCCTTTGGAATTATGAAATGGCAAAATATAAGTTAGAAAATTTATTCATCATTTTGACTTGCAAATTTTGGGTTTTATTTCACAGAGATACTAGGTCAGATAACTCATAAAAAGCATCTATAGTCTCGTTAAAAGTCTTGGAAATAAAAATCATGGTCAACAATTCTTAACTTGGAGTTAGCACTTGTATTGCTGGTCCTTGAAAAGAAATAACTGATAAAAACTAATAATGATTAGAAATATTAATCTGCTTGAATAGTAGAGTACAGTTATCTCAAAATAAAACTTAAGGCTTGGTCTATCTCTTCCAGTAATTTATTCTGTGACATTAGGGTATTTACTTTTTTTTTAAATCTTCTTTTGTAAGCCAAGATTATTTTACTAAGCATTCTCTACGGAACTTTCCAGTCCTAATATTGTCTAATTCTCATTTGTAAGAAATGTCTCCCTTGCCTGAGACGTTTCCAACTTTGACCCAAAGGCTGAAGAATAAACTTACTTTTCTGATTGCAAGTACAATCTGTACCAAAGTATAAACAGAAATGTCAGATTCAGATTCTAAAATGAAAATATTTCTAAGTATTATATAAATCTACTACATAGAATTCTAATATTTGAAGTATTTACTTCACTTGAATTTCAATATATACACTTAAATTATACTTAAGTTTCAAAAAGTACATCGCTGGAGCAAAGCATACTATTGAATATCCAATGAAATGACATGAAGGTTCTCTAAATATTAATTTAGCTACAAGGATCACTAATAATGGAACACAGGATGCAGAAATTATGCCCATGACACACATGTACAAAAGAATTTATAAAAAATGAAACAGAAGAAGATATTGTCTCAGGAGACAGGAGAAGGTGGATAACACAACTGTGGTTGAATTGTGGTTTCAGTTTTGGAATATTTCCAAACAAAATAACAATGACTTTCTAAGTATTGTCAGTTCAATATATATCATACTCTCTTAAGAGCAAAGGTTTAATTTCATTGATACAATGACTGAAAAAAATGTTTGGACTAAGGATCTTTAAAGACTGCTTATCATTGGAAGGATATAAATTCAAATTCTGTAGCAGGGTACTGCTGGTTTCTTTATCACCATCCCTCACTGTGACTTTCCAGCCTTGGCTCACATACTTCTCCCCCACTTTGTACATCCAGTGAGGCAGCCACATGAACTTTCACACTCCATTTTTTCTTATGTTGTTCCTTATGTTGGAGATGTCTTCCCATTTCTTCTTTGATGACAAATTTTATATCCAGTTTCAGGATTGATCACAGATGCCAGTACCTCTGTGAGGTCTTTTCTTATTGCATCAGGTAGTTTGTCAGTCCTTCTGCTATGAGCTCAGAGCCCTGTGTATGTGTCTCTATCATTGTACTTAATCTGTCTATGTGGATGCCTTCCAGCATAGACTGAACTCCATGAAACCATCTTTTCTTTTTTTTCTTAGCTGTGAACCCAAAAGAGACATTGAATAAATATTTATTGAATGAATCAAGTTTACCTTTTCCAAATACAAAAAAAATGTATTCTTCTTCTAACATATTGTTCCCAAGTGAAGAAACTTAAATAGACCTGGGGTTCTTGTTCTGCAGGGGGATCACTTTGTCACACTGCTAAGCACTGTAGGAAGGACAGTTTCTACTTTGTTAAAATGGCATTAGCTTTTGCTTTTACTCTAACCAAAGCCTTTTTGAGTCTCAGACCTCAACTTTCTTTTATATGCACATATCCATCACAAATTTTAAAGTGCTGTTAAAGATTTCTAAAAAATTTCATTGAAGTCTAATATATTAGCAAATCAAATTAAACAGTGTATATAAAGAATTATATACCATGACCAAGTAGGATTCATTCTAGGTAAGCAAAACTTGTTTAACATTTGAAAATAAATTGATGTAATTCATTACATCAACCAGATAAACAAGAAACAAAATCATCTCAATAGATACAGAAAATCATTTGACAGACTCCAACATCCATATATGATAAAAACTCTCAGCAAACTAGGAACAGAGAGGAACTTCCTCAACTTGATAAAGAACATCTGCAATAAAACCTACTACTAACATCATACTTAATGATGAGGCACTAGAAGATTTCCCACTAAGATAAAAAACAAGGCAAGGATGTCCCCTCTCAGCACACTTATTCAACATTGTACTGGAAGTACTAGTTAATGAAATAAGACAAGAAAAGGAAAGAAAAGACATACCAGTTGGGAAGAAAGAAATAAAACTGTCTTGAATGATATGATCATCTATTTAGAAAATTCTAAAGAATCAATAAAAATCTCATAGAACTAATCAGTGATTATAGCAAGGTTGCAGGACACAAGGTTAATCTGCAAAAGTCAATTGTTCTCCTATTTACCAGCAATGAAAAATTGGAATGAACAAAACAAAAAATGCAAGGCCATTTACATTAGTGCCAAAAAAAGGAAAGACTTAGATATGAATCTAAGAATAATCTATTCTATGTTCATGGGTAGGCAGACTCAAAATTGTTAAGATGTCAGTTCTTTACAAAATTATCTATAGATTCAATGCAATCATGATAAAATTTCCAATGGATATTGACAAACAGATATTGTGAATATCAACAAACTGATCCTAAAGTTTATACAGAATAATAAAAGGCCCAGAATAGCCAAGACAACATTAAAGGAGAAGACCAAAGTCTGAGGACCGACACTCAAGACTTATTATAAAACTACATTAGTCATCACACTGTGATGTTGGTGAAAGAATCAACGAATAGATCAATGGAACAAAATGAAGAGCCCAGAAATAGATCCACAAAAATACAGTCAACTGATCTTTGACAAAGGATCAAAAACAATTCAATGGAGAAAGGATAGTCTTCTCAGCAAGTGGTACTAGAACACTCACAAGAAAAAAGAAAAAAAAAAAGAATCTAGATACGAATCCTACATCCTTTTCAAAATATTAATTCAAAGTGGATCATAGACCTAAATGTAAAACATAAAAACTATAAAACTCCTAGAAGAAAACATAAAAGAAAATCTAGTTTATCTTTGGATTGGAGATTACTTTTTAGATACAACACCAAAGACACAACCCTTAAATGAAAAGTTGATATGTTGGGCTCTTTTAAAATTAAAAACTTCTGTCCTGCAAAAGATACTGTCAAGAATATTTAAAGACAAAACACAGAATAAGAGAAAATATTTGTAAAATACATATCTGATAAAGGACTGTTATCCAAAATACTCAAAGAACTCTTAAAACTCAACAATAGGAAAATGAACAAATCATTTTAAAAATTGGCAAAAGGTCTGAACAGATACCTCACCAAAGAAGATATACAGATGGGAAATAAGCATATGAAAAAATGCTCAACATCATACATCATTAGGAAATTGAAAATTAAAACAATGAGATACCACTACAGACCTATTAGAATGGCTAAAATCCAAAACACTGAAACATCAAATGTTGGGGAGGACGTGGAGCAACAAAACTCTCATGCTTTGCTGGAGGGAATGCAAAATGGTACCGCCACTTTGGAAGATTGTTTAGTGGTTTCTTATGAAACTAAATGTACTCTTATCATACAATCCTGCAGTCATGCTCTTTGGTATTTACCCAAATGAGTTGAAAATTAATGTGCACAAATATTCCAGCTTTAATCAAGGTTGCTAAACTTGGAACCAACAAATATTTCTTCAATAGGTGAATGGATAAATAAATTCTGGTATGTCCATACAAAAGAATTTCTCCAGTGTTAAAAAGGCATGAGCTATCAAGCCATGAAAAGATATTGAGGAACATTAAATTCTATTTCTAAGTGCAAGAAGCCAATCTGAAAAGTTTACATATTATATAACTCCAACTACATGACTCTCTGGAAAAGGAAAAACTATGGAGATAGTAAAAAGTTCAGTGGTAGCCAGGGGTTTGGGGGGAGGGAGGAATGAATAGGTAGTGCACAGGGAATTTTTAGGGCAGTGAAGCTATTTTATATCCTACTATAATGGTATATGTATGTCATTATACATTTGTCAAAATCCACAGAATGAACAAAACTAAGAATGAACCCTAATGTAAACTGTGGATTTTGGTTGATAATGATGTATCAATATTGGTTCATCAACTGTAACAGACATACAACATTAATTAGGGATTTGATGATGGAGAAGGTGGGATGTATTAGGGAAGGACATATGTGGGAACCCTCTGAACTTTCCATTCAATTTACTATAAACCTTAATCAATCTACTCTAAAAATTATTATAGTTCATTAATTTTAAAAAATGGTATGTAAATCTTAAAGAATTAATCCACTAAGTGAATTTCAAAATACTATGATATTCCATACTATGAATAACAGAAGCATTTATTTCAAAATCCTATTTATTTTTTATTTTATTAATAATTTTTAAGTTAATATTCTTCTTATATTCAATTAGATTTAAATTTTCTTATACATCCTCTCATAAAATGTTTCATGTTTGAACACAGACTATAATGATAAATTTCTCAGATCGCATATAAATGTGTTTGTAGACAAAGATTTCTAATTGAGAAAAGAATTGCAAAAGACAATACAGAATATATACAATATTATGATTGTCATAGAAAATAGAAGAATATGTTACATTTAAAATGAGATGATTTGGGATTTTTACAAAAATTAATTGAAAATTAAGTATATAAATATAGGTGTTTGAGATTATTAAACACTGGAAATTCACCATCCAAAATTTCGTAGGTAAAGAAAACAAAATGCTATGTGAAGCTAGGTTGAAATATATATCATTTTTGGTTTTTATCCATGAAAATTGTCAAATACCGGCGATTTCATTTTACTTTGATACATTAGCCAGGTTGGGACTGCAAAATTGGGAAATTACTAACCATGAAAGGCAATTATATGATTATTAGGCCTTTGTGTAAAGATTTAATAGTTAAGTTTTCTGATAAAATGTGATCAGCACAAATTTGGCAAATTTATTAATTTATTCAATGAATAGTTATTGACTTCCTAGTATGTGCCAGATGACATGGTCCCTGCTTCTGGAAAAGAATTTGGAAAACTATGGCAGACTGGCAGTTATGAAGAACATTGCTGTGAGGTGGTGACGCAAATATGCTCACTCTTCACTTCTAGAAGCCATCTGTGGTGCTATCAACTTTATAATCCATTGTTCTCCCAGCACTTACTCTAGTAGTTTAGCTCTAACTTTAATTTTGATGGTGCAGGTTCAAGTTTTCCACTGCTATTTAGTAGTCATGACATTAGGCAAGTTATTTACCTCTCTTAGATCCTATTATCATATCTATAAAATCTAGATAATGTCTACCTCCCGGAATGGGTGAGGAGTTAGAGATCTGTCTCAGTCAGCTCTGGCTGCTATAACAAAATATTATAGACTAGGTGGTTTAAATAACAGAAATGTATTTCTCACATTTCTGGAGGCTAGGATGTCCAAGATCAGGTGCCAGCCAATTTGATTCCTGGTGAGGGGGCTCTTCCTGGTTTGCAAACAGATGTCTTCTTACTATATCCTGCTATGGTGCAGAGAGGGAGGGAGAGAGAGAGAGAAATCATCTTTCTCATGTCTCTTCTTATAAGGGCACTAATCCCATTCATGAAGCTCCATCCTCATGACATAATCACCTCCTAAAGGCCCCACCTCCAAATACCATCACATTGGGTATTAGTCTTTAACATATGAATATCAGGGTGAAACAAACATCGCATTCATAGCAAGATTTTGTGTAAAAGTGTCTAACTACACAAAACAACTCTTCCTCATTATATGTGAATACAGGAATGACCACCACCTAGCTTTGCCTGCCCTCAAGGAAATTATAGTCTTGTTAAAAAGATTTTTTTCTTGAAGAAAACATGGGAACTTTGACATCTTAAGTTGAACATGATTACATGAGAAAAATTCATAGCTAATAAAGTGTTCTTTGAAAAACAAATTCTTTAGGGCCTAGAAAGCAAGTTATATGCCTAGGGTGTCCTAGTTTGTCTCAGCTCCCAAATATATAAAGGAGTGCTTATTTTATTTTTTAAATTGCATATTGCTGATCTTTCTAAAGAGCCAATTACAGATAAAGTAAAATGTACCCCACTGAGGTACAGTCCAGAATTCTGAATAGTATTCTCTTCTTGCAGCCAAGCTACACAGCATAAAAGCATCATAATTATAAAGTTTTATCAGAATTCAGTCAAAGGAAAAGAGTATTTAGATGATTTCAGGAAGTACCTCAGCTAAGGTAATTTGAAGACCTATATTCCTATAGGAAAGACTTTGTCAAAAGGACTAGAATACTTAGTCCATTGGACATGACTTCCATCTCCGTGGTGATTGCAAGATACACATTAGACAAGTTCTATATCTGTTAGTTGTTTTGAATTCCTCTGCCATGCTCCATGTCACAGTTTTAACATGCTAACACAGCCCAGCTTGCCTAGAACAACACAGTGATTGAGTAATTGAAGGAAGCTTCTCAGAGATGCATATACAAAGTGTTATATAGTATTATATAATTGGTGCTTTCAGAACTCCCCAACTCTCCACATTCTGTATTGATTTTTAGCTTAACTTTCAGAGAACATTCTGAATTCTCTTATTTACAGTTTCTTGAGAAATACCTTACCATAGTCTTCAAGTACTAACAACACTGTTAAGATGACATTCAAAGAAATTTTATATTATACTCTTTAATTAGAATGTCCTGTTAGAGATAGAGGATAAGACAGGTTGCAAAATTATATTCTTTTTTTTTAATTAAAAAAAAAAGACTAAGAAATACAATGAAGTTCCAAGTTTTTTAAAAAAAGACACCAACATATAAATATAATTGAATTGGAGATGTTTTAAATTGAGAATTTTTAAACAGATTTTTAGAGAAAAGTATTTTAAAATGTTAAAAATATGTGTGCCAAGTTATTTAGTCTATAGACCAGGACACGATTAAATGCGTCACTAAGGCAAAAAGGAAGTTAAAAATGGCATCCCGACCAAGTCATACTTAATTACAAAGTTAATGGACAATGTCCTGAGTAAAATTAAACCCTGACAACATCTTTTCAGGAGCATTCAAAGTTAGTATTGTATAAAACATCAAAATATTTTATTTTTTCTCATGGGGATTATAAACATAGAATGCTAAACCATTTAGACTACTTGAAAATTCTTTTCTTTGTATTTATTTATGAAACATATTTTGGAGTTTGAAAAAGATCCAAAAATGCTATAAAATACCTTTTCTAAAATATCCCTGATTGTCAAAATTACGTCCAAATGAACATAAAACAATGATAGATGCATGTAGGGCATTCACATATTAAATATTTAAAAATCATGCAACTAATCACAATTGAACCACTCTAGGAACAAGGCAGTATCACTTTAGGTTGCAACAGAGATGTTATAAAACAATTTTGACATTTTTGGTGCTGTGTGATGTACATTAATAGTCATGATCTGAGGACTTATCTGTCATTGAACTTACGGATAGAGCTCTCCATATGTTTCTTTAAAACTACTCTTTCCATCAGAAGAAAAATCCAAAAAAATTTGATACTTTGATCTTATTCATTATGCTCATGAAACAATATCTCACATCAGCAGGCAAATTATATATCTTCAAAAAGAGGAAAGAAACACAGTTTTTGAAGTGATACTTTTGAACACTTCAGTAGAGGTAGCTGGGAAAGAAAGGTTACAAATTTTGAGTTTGATTCTTCACACAACCAGGAAATCTGGGCTGCCTGATGATTCTGTTAGGATCTTTTACACCTTCCAATTTCAGTTTCTTTTTTACAATCTAGCTACACTTGACATTGACATCAAGCCAAAACACTTGAACAGAAATATTTTTTTTAATATCCTAATGTCACTAATAATAAATTGATATTGAATTTGGTCATTCAGAGCAATGAGTCATAACTAATAGCTAGATCAAAGATATTATTAATCAATACCATTTCCTTTAAACACATTGTTTTTGGGGTTCAAAATATTTATGTGCTGAGGAGGAACTCTAGTGCTGATTTCTTTTGTTACAAGATTGTCCATTATTTCAGTTTTTTATTTTGTCTGTTTCATAAGCCTTTTACAAAAACCTTGTAGAAGGAAACACTATTATTAAATATACATTTTATCTTTTAGAGGATAATGTTAGAAGAAAAAGTAAATGCTATTTTCTATTTCTTTTTATTGGTTAGATATTCAGGTCCCTAACTTTAAAAAAACCCCTGGATTTATTGAAATTGAATATTTTTCTTTAAGTGAATAGTTTTTATCTAGTAAATTATTTAAAATTTAGCTTGCTATTTATAGCTCTTTTGATCACACTTAGTGTGTGGTATTCATTTTTAAACATCTGGCAATAGCAAAATTGATAAAATTTATTACTACCAATATATGAATATATATCAATATAGGCAAATTATATGAGATTGGATTTAAAACACGCAAGTAAAAAGTAACACAGGACATCAGTTTTTCTTTTAATTTCATATGTTATTAAGAAAACAATTTTTAACTTTCTTGTTTATTTTGCCCTTGTATACTTAGTTTATTCACTAAATCAAGTTTATCTACATAAACAAAGCAAATAAGATTTGTTTGGGGCATTTAAAAAAATCATGTTGGGCTTCCCTGGTGGCGCAGTGGTTGCGCGTCCGCCTGCCGATGCAGGGGAACCGGGTTCGCGCCCCGGTATGGGAGGATCCCACATGCCGCGGAGCGGCTGGGCCCGTGAGCCATGGCCGCTGAGCCTGCGCGTCACAAAAAAAAAAAAAAAAAAAAAAAAAAAATCATGTTACTGGTTGTATTGATAGCTTCCATTTGTAAATGAGACTTCAAGCTGAGTTGCTTCTGCAACACTTGCATGTAATATGTACTTCACCCGTATTTCCAACTGTTTGCAAGACATTTCCTTTTTGGGTATCTTGTTGACGCATGAAGCACAATATATTCAAAACAAAGAAAATGTCTTCAAAGAACTCTGTTACCTATATTCCATATGTCAACTGATGGTAGATTATCCTTCTGTGAACCAAGTAAGAACTCCAGGAGTTCTTTTTTTGTATGATCCTCAGCTTTTAAAAAAACCTGACTTACATCCTGCACCCTGATATACTGTTAAATTGTTATTTCCTGACCAGTGAAATTCTAGTCAGCTGAGGAACCTAAACCCAAATGCAGTAAAAACCTTCCCCAGTTTTAAAAGTAGAATTAGTCATTTCTCTGTTATCTATATAGCTCTACTGGAGAGCTTATATTGTGCATGGTACAATATTTTGTTGTTTATTAGTTGTTTCATGTACTGTTTCTGCTTACAGACCACTTCAAAACTTAGTGATATAAAACAACAGCTGATTTTACTTTGCCCCTGATTTAGAGGATCAGGAGTTCAGGAGGGATCAACTGATCAACTGAGCAGTTTTTCACTTGGATATCTCATGTGATTACAATCAGATGTAGGCTTGGGCCGTAGACATCTAAAGTAACTGACTTCTGGGTGTCCAAGATAGCTCACTTAGATGGCTGGAAGTTGATGCTAGCTGTTGGCTGGGAGCTCAGCTGTGGGTGCTGACTGGATTGCCTATATGTGGTCTTGACAGCCTGGCAGTGTCAGTTGGAGTACTTACATGGCAGCCGGCTTCCCCCAGAGCTAGAGAATCAGATAGAAACTACATGGTTTTTCCTGATTTAGCCTAGGAAGTCACGCAGCAACACTTCTACTGTATTCTTTTGGTTACAAGTGACTCACACACCCAAACTGACAGACTGTCCAGCCCATGCCTTCCCATTCTCTCTTCTGTCCTAAAATGTCTTTTCAGCTTCATTTCTGTTGGTCTAATTCCTTTCCAGCTTTCAAGCTCTTCTTCAGTACCACCTGCCAAAGCCTTTCCTGATTCCATCATTGAGCTACCAGAGCCAATACCTTTGTGTTTGAGTTCAGAGAGACATTAGTTCAAATCCCAGATTTCCTGTTTAAGGGCTACATGACCTTGGGAAAGTTATTTAATCCCTTTATGTGAAAAGTAGCAATAATAACAAGACCTACCAACCTTATAGGGTTATTGTGAACGTTGAATGACTAAACAGTAGAGAACATTCCCTGTGACACATAGTAAGTAGACAATGTTAGCTATAACTCATATCCTCTTTTTCCAAAGCCCATAGTATTTTATTTGTACATTCTTGTATCTACCATAGTCTGCCCCTTGTAATAATTTCAGGGCTTATTTTCTATCTTCTGTATATTTAGTTCAATATGTTACAAGCAATTTATCCCAGTAGATGCCTGTATCTTGAATACCAAAGCAGAGCCCCTCTGGTTCTTTAAGCCTCAGTAAACATAACACATAAAGAACTTGCCATTTTTTCTCCATTATTCCTTGTAACCTTTCCTCCCTATGATTCTTCTTGCAGAAATTAGAAAAGAAAAATCCGGGAAGACTTCTTCAGTTCTGAAGGATAAAGGTAATAGAGTCAAGTTAACATAACACAAGAAATTTATTAGCAAAAATATCTGAATGTGTCCACAGTACATTAGCCATCATCTTTGCAGGTTTGTGGGTCAGAATTGCACAGGACACCCTCATATCTTTGCAAACTTTTATTTATTTACCTGTCTGTTAAATACTTTCCTTCAGTTCACTATGACTTAAAAGTGCTCTGATTATAATTTCTGAAAGAAAAAAAACAGAAAAATGATTTTTGAAAAAGAATGGAAGGGATAAAAAAAGATTAGAAGGAAAATAAAAGAGTATAGGAAGGGTTTGCTTCCATGCCCTCTGGTTCTCTCCTTTCTGTCCTTCATTAGCTATATATTTAGTGCATAATCTTTACAAACACTTGCTAATCATTGGCAAAACAAAGATGGCAAAGTTAGGAATGGAGAGGAAGACTTGGGAATTGGAGTTCTGAATTCTGCTGTCTTCAAAGACTCCTAGTCATGTCCTGTGTGCTTTAGTCTTATCAGGTTCCTTATTGCTATGAAAGAGCATGACATTCTTATTTAAATACCATTCAAATCCCAGGCCTCTTTCTAAGAATAATGTCCACATAAAGCATCAAGCCATCTGTATCGACTTCCTAGTCAAGTCTGGGGAATCAGAGAAGGCTTTCCTGAAGAGTTATATTAAATTCAAGCATGATGCATGAGGAGTTGGCCAGACAAAGGTGTGAGGATTGCTTGGGAGAAGTACAGAAGCAGGGCATCTGCTCTTTGCCAGACACATTGCAATCTACTTTATATATTTTGTTTCTGCAAGTTGTGCTTGATATCACCATTTCAGTAAAGGAGGAAGCTGAGGTACATGTAATTTAAATTACTCAGTGTCACATTATGGGTAAGAGGCAAAGGCAAGAATCAAAGTCAAGTCTGTTGGATTTTAACACCCATTTATTTCATTTTAACACAGATACTGCTTGCTCCTTAAAATAGGGCCCTTGTATTTGTATTCTTCAAAGCACCTTTGCTTTGAGTGCAGAGCTCATTACATAAGTTAGAAATTCTTTTTGACATAGACACACTGGATATGCAATGTGGAAAAATAGTCTTAGTCCTTTTACTATTGGGGTGACTTTCCTTAATTCCCACAGAGGAGCTCAGTGATTTTCACCAGTGATTACTTGTTCTTTGAGAAAGACAAGTAATTTTTCACCAATGCTTTTTTCACCAGTGATTACTTGTTCTTTGAGAAAGACTCCTTCTCACCTCCATTCTCATTTTATCTGACAATTAACAAAAACATGTCCTTGTTTGTGTGAGAACTAAAGGTATTATTGAAACACACTACCAGAAAAATCCATATATACATGCAAAATCTAAACCTTCCCTCCTTCCAATGCAGTATGAAATAGACTTATTTTGGTGAGCACTTACTTCACAGGCATACTTGGACCGTATATTATTGTCCACTATGAAAACAACTCAACAGAAATTTGGGTCTTACCCTAAAATGACCTTTCAGGCAATGATGATTATCAAAAATTTAAACTACTACTTAAAGACTTCACTTGTGCTGAAGCCTAAACTAATCGGAAATGGTACTTGTAAACATCTGTCCCGGAAAACATTATCTGGGAGAATTTATTTATTTATTGGCACATGGGCTCAGTAGTTGTGGCTCACAGGCTCTAGAGCACAGGCTTCGTAGTTGTGGAGCAGAGGCTTGGTTGCTGTGTGGCATGTGGGAACTTCCCAGACCAGGGATCAAACCCGTGTCCCCTGCACTGGCAGGCAGATTCTTAACCACTGCACCATCAGGGAAGTCCCTCTCTAGGAGAATTTATATCCACACTGACCACTTTACTAAGTAGGCTCCTGTAATTTCTATTATTGTTGTTGTTGTTGTTATTAATGTGCAATTGCAGACAATTTCCTAGGGAACACTTTTTCCTCAACGTTAAATTCTCTACTATTTGCAAGATGTCTCCATGGTCACTAGAAAATCATGTATATAAAGGTCTACTACATATCATTATTGATTTGGAACTATTTTAAATGAACCTCTTTTGTATTCAAGCTGTGTTAATGCCCTCAAATATCTTTGTTATATACAAGTTGGGTACAATTTTAGAAGAATTATATTGTCACCTTCCCTTTATTTTCTGAATATAATTTTCATTATATACAAAAATCAAAGAAAAAATTGTAGTATTACCTATAAAATTTCAGTGACTTTAACCTCTGCAGTGTTATTGTTTCTGGAGAGGATTATTGAAGCTTGCTGCTGAACTGTGGCGGAATCAGAATGCAGCAATTCCACTTGCTACGTAGCCTCTTATTTCACTGGAGCAACTTAAAGATTGCCTACCTTTGCTGGTCTCTTATAGACTCCACCTGCATGTATATATTAGAACCCATACTGAAGCAATGCTACATTTCAAAAATCAGAATTATTACACGGAAATCCTTTGGGGTTATATTTACTGGGGATGTGATAACCATGAGTAAATTAGACATTTAAAGAAACATCATTAGGCTTGTGTCTTTATTTAAGGAGATATAGAGAGGGCTAGGGATGATTATTCCAAAGAAAAAGAGCAAGAGAAAGACACGTCTTGTTGCCTTTTGCTGCTGGTTCAGCTACTGACTTTCCTGGGCTAGTGGACTCATGTAAGCCCTCTGTACACACTCAAGAGGGCAGAGCCCTGCTTATGCAGCCCTGACCATCCAGAAACCAGACAACCCTATTAGTCAGCCCTATTATTGGTTATATTCCTTCCGGCATCCACCACTATCCTCTCGCTACTTGCTTCTTATTAGTCTGACTTATCTGAGGTTGCAAGATTCACCCATGGTCCAAGAAACTGCAAACCAAATCATAACCAGGCAACAAGGAGGTTAATTAATTACCTTCTATTGAGAATGCAATAGTAGCACCCTTAGATTCCTCTGGCATTGGCGTAATATGATGGACATTAGAATTATTGACTAGCTTTGTGACTCAGGCTTGCATATGTTTGGATCTAATGCCAGAGAATTCAGAGCAGAGCTTATCTTATTTCATATTCTGATGCTCAGGACCATGTACCTGATGATTCTTCCAACTTCTCTTTGTCTTCACCATACTTTTTCTTGGCCATTCCCACTCATCAAACAAAAGCTAGAGCTAAGAATAGGGTAAGTTGGCTGAAGACTTTGAAACTGATACCCAAAGATTTATTCATCTCAAACACTCACCCTAGTTCATTATTGCCTTTGTGTCTGGGAGTGGTGTAAAACCTGAAATGATCTTCCTATTTCTTTGTAAACATTTTCTCCATTACAACCTCCTACCAGATTATTTTGAGAGTTCCAAGAAATATCCCAGCACCTTTAAACATATTCTAGATCCTGATAATCAAGATTCATAAGCCTTCCTGTAGGCTCTTGGCCAAATGCAAAGAAACTACCATATTTGTAAAAACAACACACACAAAAAATGTGCTCTCCAATGCTTTGCTCCTGACAAACAAGATAGATGCATTGAAAAATGCCTTAATAGCTGACCTAAATCAATGATGTTTCAATCCTTACTAATACAGAAGTGCAGAATTCCCATATAACACTGTCTCCACATTTTTCGTCATATTTGGTATCCTTGGGTAGTTAGGGACGTTCAGACCAATCTGTGGACTTCTTAAATCAGGTCAAAACCCCCTTGAAGTCAAAAAGGACACTGAGGGCTTCCCTGGTGACGCAGTGGTTCAGAGTCAGGGGACGCGTGTTTGTGCCCCGGTCCGGGAGGATCTCACATGCCACGGAGCGGCTGGGCCCGTGAGCCATGGCCGCTGGGCCTGCGCGTCCGGAGCCTGTGCTCCGCAACGGAAGAGGCCGCAACAGTGAGAGGCCCACGTACTGCAAAAAAAAAAAAAAAAAAAAAAAAGGACACTGAGAAGAAATGAGATGCAGGAAAGTTGGTGCAGGAGACGACCCAGCCTGGGAGCAAAGGTATCTTCCTACTAGCAAACTTGGAAATAAAAATTATTTCTATTTTCTGAGGACTTTCTTCAAATTTAAGGTGATGGGTTTATGACCTTCAAATACCCCATGAAAGTATATCTGTTTTTCCACCCCTTCCTTCTTTCTCCACCAAAATCGAAGCAGTCTATAGTCTATTTAGGTCTTGTTCTTTATAACTACTTTAATCTCACACAGTCATGTACAGACACCCATTTAAATCAACATGCTGAATCTTGAAATGTGAAGTTCCAGGCATTGTGCTCTCCCACCCCACCAGGAATCTGTCCCCACCACCACTTCTCATTTCACGATACATTAATTCTTTTGGTTTAGCCAAATGCAAAGCAGTAAATTACCCCTGTCAGCCTGAAAAAAAAAAAAAAGTTAATGAAGCTTCTCCGTGTGTCTATTCAATTCATAGTTCTTGATTTCATCTTCACATGCTGAAATACACAGAAAAAATTGATCTTATTTATTCTTAGCACAATAAATAGCAACAGGGACACTCCTTTGCCACCAAAGCCACTTTTAAAAAGTCTACAAGCCTATGGATATTTAAGGCTCTAGTTTATCTATCAAGAAATCTTGCTCTGAGGGACACAGCATTTTCAGTGGAACCCCAGAATACATTCTTGACACAATCCAAATCCACCCGAACTCAGTGGATTCTAAGTGATTGCTTGGAGCGGCATGTCCATTCACAAGCACCACCACTGTATTTTTTGCCTTCCACCCCAAACCTCAGATGAGAATAGAAAAAAGGGCTAGAAGGATAGATTTCTTTCTTTCCTTCCTTTCTCACTGCATTATTAATCATTTTTGTCAGTAAAATAGATTCTGAGATTTAATGTTGCAGAAAAGGCAGAAAACTGGTTTTAGCTTTTATTTTTCATAGGTAAAAATATATTTCATCAAATTTATCATAAATATGATAAATGTATCATATTTATCATGTCTTCCAGACCCATATATATGTCTGGAAGACATGATATGATTAGAATCATTTTGTATTTGAACCTGGTAGGATAAATGAAGTTTTACTTGATTTACTTTAACTAAGGACCACATGTTTAAGACATTGGGAGTTCACAGATGAAACTGTTTCAAAATTTATTTTAATTTTATTCTTGAAATTTGTTTGATTTGAGTCTGATGACTAAAACACCACATTTACATGATATATGCAGAGTTTTCCATTTGATTGTTTATTTTTTTGAAAAAACATAGCCTGAAAGAAATAAACTAAGTTAGTGCTGATTATAACAGTTTTGGAAGACTTCTTGATGCTGAAGTCATGTGTTTTTTAAAATTACAGATAAAGCAAGTTCCTATTCATCCAAATACACATCCCCTTAAATGAACAAATAGATTGTACCTCATTCAACAATTTAAATTTATTTTAAATAGAAATGATTAGAGAACAGCTTGTTTTACTCTATACTGTTGTTTCTTTGTCTATGATTAAAATTATTTCTGAAAGAAAGCATCATATCATTTCCATCCAGGTTCACCTTACCAATAGCTCATTGACTCCATTGTATGTGTCTTCTTACATCTTTTGATCTTGGTTTCAAATAAATGTTCAATGTTTCTTTCCAGAGCCTATTAAGGGAAAAGAAGTGAAGGTTCCAGCTTCCCTAAAGGAAAAAGGTATTACTCTATAATGAAATGTGAAAACACATTGATCTGCCTATTGCATATTCAGTTATTTGAAATAAAGTAGTATATCATTATTTTTCACATTCTCAAAACTCTAATTTTTATATGCCCTCCTCTGTTTTTGAGCAAAGGAAAAATTCTAAATTGTACTATGAGACAACAAAGGAAAGAGTGGCTGTGTCAGAAATACTAAGAAAGCTTTGAAAAATGCATATGCTATTCTGATTCCGTGAGTCTGTAGTGGAAAATCTACATTTTGTAAATATCCCAGGGTAAATCCTATTAGGAATAGCCATGGGAAACCAAAGATTTAAGATACAAAAAAATACTTAAAATTTCTCAGTGATAGCTTGCCATTCTGTAAGTTCAGATACAGTAAAATCCTAACAAATTTTATAGCTAGGAGTAACTTAGCGATAAACTATAGTCCAAAACCATCATCTTGTAGGTAAATAAAACTTAAATAGTCAAGAAACTTTTCCGTTATTGTAATTTGCCCCAGAGCCAGCCTCAGAACGCTGATCTCCAAATCAAGCACTGTGATCTTGCTAAGGCATCTTATTGCACCTCTGGCCTTCCTACTATACTAGGCTCAGAGGAATGTGGATTCTGATATGCCATGCATCAAGTTATGTTCCCTAAAACATAAGTAAATATGTTAAGTCCAATGTAATACATTTAGTTTCTAATTATCCCAAGACATTATATGGGTGCGGTGTCGTTCTCCAAACTGTCTAATATTTCTTGTTGTCAAAATGAACATATATTAGTGAACCAGTAAAACCATGAAATATACCTGCTATGTTGAATGTTCAAATAGAGCCTGTTTCTACATTTACCCAGAAGAGAATATCTACGTGAACTATTGACAAATATACAGGGACTTAGTGGTAAAAATTCCAATTTACTGGAATTTTTTATTAAAAAGAAAAAAACTTTTGGGTGAACTTTTATAAGCATGTGCTGGAGTTGGAGG
Organism: Physeter macrocephalus; assembly: GCF_002837175.3. Lineage (NCBI taxonomy): Eukaryota > Metazoa > Chordata > Mammalia > Artiodactyla > Physeteridae > Physeter > Physeter macrocephalus. The sequence continues at coordinate 39,381,440 of NC_041223.1, forward strand.
AGATGTGGGAGAGTAGTAGTAGGGGAAAGCTGACAGAAGACTCAGTGAGACCAATGAAGGACGCAAGGAGAAGCTCCATTAGTCAGTGTAGCAATGTATAAAAAAATACCCTAAAGTCATATTTTTCTAACTTTGCAATTAAATTTAAATTAAACAAAATTGTTATTTAGTGAAACATGAGAGCATGGCATGATTTTTTTCTCAGCCGTGTATGTACTTAATTTTTAAAAAAATGTATTTAAAGCAACATGGACTCCAAACCTATTAAGGCATTTATGTTTCACTTCAGAAAAATATCATCATATCCAAAACTTTATTTTTATTGTCACCTAGGTAGTAGTTATTTTGGTGCTGTATACAATTTTATGTTTCAGGCATAATATGTAAATTAGGATATTTTGCTTGCAGGAGAATTTTTACGTTATGTTAAATGTTCAATAGGCAGCAAAATGTTGTTACATTGTATTATTTGAAGAATGAATTAATTGTGAAGACTAATGACATTCCTTTGGATTTAGCTAAACTGATTTATTTATTTAAAATAACTGTAGATTTCTTCAACATGATCTGACTGTTGATTGCAAAGTGCATTTATATAAATATCTAAATTGAAAAGATTTGATGCCATCAAGTAATTCAATCATTCAATGATGTTACAATTCTTTTGCCAAACTAAGATAGAAATATCAAAAATGAGGGACAGACAGGAATATTATAAATTTCCACATTTTTATTAGGAAGTGCAGTACAAAATTTTCCCCAGTAGAAATGTGTGTGGATTGTATATATAAATGAAAAACAATTTAGGTTTCCACTAAAAACACGTGATGCTAATTTGAGTCTTTGAACACTGGAAATATCTACTTAAGAGTTTCCTCTCTCTTCTTTCATCCTTCCAGGTATTGTTTTTTCATCATCCCATTCCACACGGTCAGTGTAGCACCAGCCAGTGTGTGGCCACAGATAATGGTGGTGGGGAAGGCAGCATTTGGAAAAGATGCATTTTTTAAAGTTATATTCTCATTTCATTAATATTGAATTTTCTACTTTACTATATGTTTCAAATAACCACTTGAGTATATTTAATGTGTTTTTTCTTTTACCATTTAAAGCAACAATGATCTCTCTTAGTAATGTGCTGGAATATTATTGGTGCTTTGCAATTTTATGCATTGAATTTCATCATTTGTTTTCCACCGAACAACCAAAATTCAGGCCTGTGGTGCTGAATGTGAATGACAGTCCTAGGACATTTTGACAGAAAGCGTAACATGACATGCAGACTTTCACTTTCACCTCTGAGAGGTGGTGTCACATTAGGCTTTCTTTCCTTAAAGGGGATCACTGTCATCTCACATATATCAGGACAGCTACAATTCAAAAAATTCTTACTAAAAAAGAAATTAATTTTAAAAGAAGTCTTGTTAGATTAAAAGTTTAACATATCTTCTTTTAGTAAACAGAGGGAGTCTTAAAAGTCTTTATTTAATATCCAGTCAAAGAACGTCAAACAGAACAATAACATCATGCACACTTAAATGATAAAATTCACACATACATAGAAATTAAACAACATATACTTGAAAATCCAATAGGTCAAAGAAGAAATTAAAAGGAAATTAGAAAATATCTTTAGACAAATGAAAATGAAAACACAACATACCAAAACTTACGGAATGCAGCAAAAGCAGTTCTAAGAAGTTCATAGCAATAAATATCTACATTAAAAAAGAAGATGAAAGATTTCAAATAAACAACCTAACTTCATACTCCAAGGAACTAGAGGAAAAAAAGAACAAACTAAGCCCAAAGTTAGCAGAAGGAAGGAAATAATAAAAATTAGTGCAGATTTAAACAAAATAGAGAATAGAAAAATCAACAAAACCAAGTTGTCTTTTGAAAAAATAGACAAAAATGACAAAGCTTTGGTTAGATTAAAAAAAAAGAGTGAAGGCCAAATAAATAAAATCAGAGTTGAAAGAGGAGACATTATAACTGGTGCTACAGAAATAAAAAAAGGATCATAGAAGACTACTATAAATGTTTATATGCCAACAAATTAGACAACCTAGAAAATCTGAATAAATATCTAGAACATATGATAGCCAAGACTGAACCATGAAGAAACAGAATATTTGAACAGACTAATATCAAGTAAGAACATAATTGAAAACCTCCTAACAAAGGAAGTCCAGGACCAGAAGGCTTCATGGTGAATTCTACCAAACATTTGAAGAATTATTGACAATTCTTTTCCTGAAGAATTGTCTAAATAAAAATTATACCAGTAATAGTAGCACTTTTACTCTAAGTAGCAACTGACAGTCTAACACTTTTCTGGTTGTGCCCATCAAGCCAAAATGCCAAGTTGATAGAATGAATGGAAAGGGGTTACATTTTGGAAAGAAAAATAGTTGAGACTGCCAGAATTTTCTCTTAATAATTGGCTTTCCAAAATTAAGGTATCCAAGTACTGTGAATTTTATTTCCTTCATCCAAAAAATTAATGTACAGCAGTAACATATGTGCAACTATATGTATGTAAAATATATGGATAATTATAAATGTAAAGCCCCAATATTCCTTCCTTGGTATTCTCTTCATTTAAGCCCTCAAGAGGATGACTCACTTTCACTCTTCATTTTTCTTGTCACTCCAAGCCACATTATGCAAATATTCTAATGTGCTTCTCTCCTTCAGGGGAAATTTTTTTAAATGTCATAGTATTTTATTTATTAAATAAATAATTAATTAGTTTAAATAAATTTAAATAAAATTGTTATTTTATTTTTCTTATTCCCTTTTTTAAAAGATTTAAATGTTTAAATCTTTAAATTTAAATTTAAAAATTTTTCATGTAAGGTCATCTATTATTTTTATATATTTAACCAGTTGTAGGATGAGCCATACCTATGACCTCTGACCTTTTATTCACGTAATTGATTATTCTCACTTCAAGTTAAAGAAAATGAATTCTGGTGCTCAGAAACATAAGTAAGAAAAGGTGACTCTCTCTTGATAAGGGAAAAAAACAAAGAATGTCTGCTTATTTACCTTGGCAAATGATTTTTGCACAACTTTCTGAACCATTTGAATGCTTTAAAGTCAACTGGTTCATTACCTGAAATATATCCAACCAGCTCTCCTGCCATCTTCAAATAACATCACAGGACCTTGTTCTGACTGACTATTCTCTGTGTGACCTACAATATGTTCAGCCTCCTCCAATTATTTCTTACTTCTTTCAGTGCAGACTCTTCATGTTGGGAAGCTTCAGGGAAGGATAGAATAATGAGGCACACATAGCAAGGCATAAAAAAAAGATTAGATAAAGACAGAGTGACACTATCAGGAATGTGGGACATTGTATTTAGCATATACAAAAGACAAAGGATCACGGAAAATGTATGCATTTATTCTGTGATGCAAAGAGAGAATGCCCTCTGGCTCATTTTGTGTTTTTACTGTCCACTCAGCAAACTTTCTTTGTGAGCATCAAAGTCCTATGGGAATCTTGCCAAGGAAGGGTTGCAGAATCAGGACTTAGTCATAAAGCATTGAGTCATGCATTAAGTGCTTGTATTGCGAACTAGAGCTATTTTAAAACTATACCTATAGAAGCTTATAAAGCATAATTGCTTTTCTTGTTGACCTAAAGGGAATGAGAGGTGAGAGAGAGACAGACAGACACAAACATAAACACAGAGAGAGAATGGGTGTGAAATTACCACATAATTATCTGAGGGTAATGTACACCAATGTTGTGTATCTGGTGGGTCCATTCTAAATGACTTTTCCACCCATGTAAGGTTTTAGTTAATGGGACAGGGATTCCACTTTACATTTTGGTCTAAACCATCTAAAACTGAAGCTTATAAATTTGATTTTCTTGGCATTTTGAAACCACATCTTAAATTGTTTTGTGTCAATAACAATTTTTGAGTGTTAGTGTAATATTCTGGGGATATCTTAGTCACTGAGGCTCCAAAGATGAACAAGACAAAATCTCTGTCCTCAAAGATCTCACAGTACTTGGGAAAGACAGCTGGGAAAAAGTAAAAGTGAAGTGGCCTCCAGTGGTGACTTAGACAAAGCAAACCAAAGTTTTCATCCAATCAATGGATATCTATGATACAGGTATTAGTACCTGAGTGCTCAGGAAATATTTGTTCAGTTATTCAATCTAATCTCAGCCACAGATACATCAGCTAAGTATCATTTCTCCCATTTCAGAAGGTGAGAAAATTAAAATTTAGAGTGTTTTAGATGCCTCACATTAGACCATTTGGTTTTTAAATAGGGAAATAAATTTTAAACTGAGGGTTTTTTTGTTCATTTGGTTTGTGTCTGTCTGTTTTTCTCCAGCTGCAGTGCAAAAAATGATCTCTTGCTTTGGATGAACTTGGGCAATTACTTGAGAACATCATCACCTTGCCCCTTTATTATGCATGAAAGGATTCCTCAGTTTACAACCAAAGATAACACTGATTTAGAAACTCAAGCAGGAAAAATAGGAGCATAGAGAATACATGAGGTTTCATAAACATATGAACATGGTTCAATAAGAGGAAGGAAAATATTAAACAGTCCATGGAATATTGAAGGAAAGAAATGTAGGAAGAGATAAGATGAAAAGTTGTGGGATAGAGGCTGTCAGGTGTTGGTTCTCTGTGTAACTTCACCCAAACTCAGGACAGTTTTGTCTTTTGGAACTCTGTGAACTGAAGACATTTCAAATCAAACTGAAAGATAATCAGAGCTTGTCTTTCTCAGAGTTGTGTTTACCAGGGTAACAAAATAATGTGTCCACAGCAGATGAAATCAAATGCTACCTATTAAAACAGACCTCTTGTTTGCAAAACACTTTCTCTTAAGATATAGTTAAGAAGAAACATGTGTTCCCTGATGGTTTTTCCAAATCCCAAATTGTGTAGCGAGATGATTGGAGTGCTGTATCCCATCCAATAAAGCCTCATGCAGAAAACAAAATGTGAAAGTGTGTGTGTGTGTGTGTGAGAGTTTTGCAAACCATTTGTTGTTAAATAATACAATGAAGACACAGTAAAGTGTAAATGTATATAGGTATGTAATTGTAATAGTAGTGGATTTTCATCAAAAAATGCAAATGATTACTCAAATGATATAAAAATCATGGATTTAGAATAAATTTATGAATGTTACTTCATTTAATACAACTTTAATTGCTTTATTTAAATATATTTATATTTAAATATATTTTATTGAACATCTTGGTAGAAAAATATAAGAAAAATCATTTCAAATATCAGTAAAGAGACTAACATACACTGTTGGCTTTGTGTCTGATACTAAGTGCTTCACACGTAGTGTTCAATTTCATTTTCACAGCAATCCTTTTTTTTATTAATGTGAAAATTGAAGCACTGGAAGTGAATTGCCCAGGTCACACAGCCACCTGAGATAGATTTGGGAGTCATGCCTGGCAATGTGACCTGCCTCCTTTGCCAGCAGGCTTTCCAGATTCCCTCAGACCAGAACTCACATACAATTGCCTAGGGAAAACAATGCTGAAGTTCCTTTGTATATTTTGTATATATAGGTTTGGTGACCTGCTTTTAAATGTAAAATCTTCCCACGCCACTAAATATTGAATACTACTCCAGCAGTGAGTGAGATAGCTATCACTTTTCTATCCATGCTCAGTATATTTACCTAGTTTAACCAGCTTAATTTAGGAAACTGTTTATATGATTCATGATTTAATGACTGGCTGGAAAAAAAATAGAAACCTCAGTGGCTTTATCGTTCATGCTAATTACAATCTTAATGACTCTGTTAGTAATTTGTACCTATAAGATGTAGCACGTGGCTTACTATGTAGCTTTTATGCATGAAACATTTAAAAACTTTCATTCTGTCTGTATCAACAGTAGTTATAGCAGTGTGCGTACAAGTGTTTAAGGCTTTGGAGTTGGAATAAATCAATATTCAAAGACCAGTTTTTCCACTTACTAGGGAGTACATACTTACACAAGTATTAAGCCTCAGTATTATTATCTGTAAAGTGGGTGTAATAATAGTATTTAGTTCATAGGAGTGGTAAATGAGGATTATATAATTGTTCATTCGTGCAACAAATTTTGTGCAACAGATATTTATTGATCCCTAGTCTGTGCAGAGCACTGATCTAGACACTATCATACAGCAGAGAAAATGAAAATTCACCCCAGGACTCATGACATTTGTATTCTACTGGGGTTAGAGAGCTAATAACAATGCATATTGAATATTATATAAATAAATTATAGATAATGCATGTAATACACTTACTTAGTGCCATATATAAAATACAAAACATCATTAGTTGCAAAACCAAGAATTATTATTATTATATTTTATTACACATATAAGGCTTCTGTGTGCTGAAGAAGCAATTTGATGATAACAAAAAAGATTGGGAAAAGAAAAATCAGTGGCATTCAGCTTCTAACTTGCAAAGTATTTAAAGTGGAGATATGCTTAAAAGAATGCACATTCTTGGGATTTGTATATTGCATAGATTTCTTTCTTTTCAATTTATGAAGACAGAACAGAGACTCCTAAACAAAGTTGATCCCCACTGCTGCCCTTCTCCAATTCAAGCACATGCATGTTGAAGTTTTGGTTGGCCTGCTTTACTTGAGAACACAGTGTTGATGACACTGAAAAATCATTAATGAAGCTCTCCTCCCCAGACCCACCAGCAATTAACATTTCATAAGTGAAATCAACCGCCTGGAAAAGTCAGTGCTGCATATGAAATGGCAGGCTGTCTGCTTCAAACACTCAGCTTGGGGATTGCTTGATTCTATGTTTCTGCAGTGCTTGTGAGTCGAGCCCAGAAAGAAGGGCTCAAGTGAAAAATGTTTATGGAAACCAGATATTTTATTATACAATAATAATCAGTGGTTAAAAATATTTAGCAGTATAGACGGGGTGAAAATAAAAGTTCCCGTTCTCTTTTCCCGGCTCCCAGATCTCAGTCTTCAGCATCAAATACTGCCCTTAGTTTCCTGAAACTTCTCAATGAAGACTTTTGACTAAACTTAAAAAAAAGTATATATATATAGACATATAGTTGTTATTTGACTATATATACATATATACATGAAATATGTCTATATATATTTTTGTCATTTTTATAGGACTAAGAACAGGCATCCATATGTGACTCAAAAATTAAAGACACACTTCAGTAGAAATGCTGTCTACAAAATGAGGGCACCAAGTTCTTAGTGACCAAGTAGGCTAATAAAAGAGATGTCCACCTTAGAAATCCTCACCTATCAATTCCTGCTTTGCATATTCAATGGTTAAAGTTCCAGTTCTGTAAGAACAAAAGAAAATTACCTTGAGAGATCATGTAATTTAAGTTCATGAGCATAATTTTAAAATAAGTACGCTTTTTCCACACATCACTCTTAATTCTTACGTCAATTTTACAACATTATTTTATCCATTTCAGCAATGACAAAATTGAGACTTGAGGATTTAAGTAATGCCCAAGGTCACAAAACTAAGTAAATGAGCTTGCTTTAAAAAGCCAGATTATAGATCCAAGAGCCTCCTTGCCACGCTTCCCAAGAATTCATAACTTGTGTGGTTATCATGTTAGTGTTGTTTACATAACACCAAAAGTCAGTAGTTCTCACATCGTGAGAGGGTCCACAGCCACATGCATGTTGAATGATCATAAGAGTGGTTATAAAATTTCGTGAACAAGGTAGAAGTTGGTTCTGATTGTATTGTGCTCATAGCTGATAAAAGTATTCCCCACATTACAGAAGGTCTTTTGACAAACATTAAGTCTAAAATGATTCCACTTCAAGATTACATGGCAATGTGATTGACAGGGGAGAGAAACAGGTGTAGAGTGAGAAGCAAAACTCTTTCAAATAGACAGCTCTACATGATGAGCAAAATGCCTACGGATCCTGTCCTAGGACATTGAATGTTTATCTCTAACTCTAGAAGCATGAATCAGCTTTTCTAGGACTACAGATACACAAGAGGGAGCATTTCATATTTCTCTATATTTTTTGCTCTATATTTCATTGTCTATATTTGTTTTGTTCAGTCATTCATTCAACAATATTTATTGATCATACACCACGTGTTAGATATTTGACCAAATGCTGATATTTGAGTAGTAAACAAGGCACAACTCTTGCCCTATGGACCTTAAAATCGAAAGAGGGGATACAGACAATAAACAAAAATTAATTAAAAATCATATAACAAAATTTTATGCCACATTAAGGCACATAGAAAATATTAAAATAGTGTATGTCCTACCCGGTTAAGTGAATGTGTCAACTAAAAAGAGAGAAATATGTGCCAGGGAGTGTGGAAGTGCAATAATAGCGCTGATATCACTTTTTACAGGATGTACATTCAAGTGGTACAGGAAGTAGGGTGTGAATGGCTATGGAATTCTCTATTACATAAAATTCTGCAGTTAAGCAAATGAGCTTTATAAAAACTTGTAACTCTAGGAAATAGACTCCATTAGGCTAAGACCCAAATAAAGCTGGTTAGCACTACCCCTGACACAAAGTCTGTACTCAGTAATATCCCAACCACAAGCTCAGTTTTTCTGCTGTTTGAAGGGAGGAAAAATCGTAATGTACCAGAGCCCTTCTACTAATCAAAACAAGACTTTATGCCGAGAGAGGAGAAATATGAGGCCAGGGAAAAATTGTTTAAATGAGAGAATGGACTGGGGAGCATGAAAATATCAGTTATTGCAGTTGTTGGGGTAGTGTCATGAGTATTACTTGGACAGCTCAAAAAACTATGTATTTATCCTATACTGATATTAAGTTAGAATGCAGAGTTTCTAGACAAAAGCCATTGTCCTAGGAAATAAGAAAGTACAATATTTTAATGTGTTTATACTATTATACTGAAGTTAATCCAATTTAATTTATTTTATAAAATTAATAACAAATACTACTAAAAACAATAATTATACCAGTTTGAAATGATTAAATTAACCACCAGGTGGAGCTCCATGAATTCAACGTACGTAGGCAGAAGTAGAAAATCGCTTAAATTGGTCAAATTAGGAAAAATTACAACACATTTTTTTTCTGAGCCGTTTTGGCTAATTTCCTTATTTGCAATGCTTAGAGAATTTATGAATTATAAGAGATGGGCTCTTATCAAAGACAAAATGCCAAATTACTTGATTAGTATAAAACTTTTTAGCAAACTGGAATTTAAACCAATGTCCTTTGCTTAAGTTACTTTATAGTTTACTATAAATACATATTCCATTGTATACTGATAAAAGTATGTAACCATAATTGAAACTGAGGACAAATGAGAAAAATCTATTAAACCTGCCTATTATTCCATTTAGTACGGATTTTAAAAAATGCTAATTTTTTCCAATTTGTTTGTTTGTGCGTGTGTATGTGTTTGTCTCACCCCAGAACCTGAAATTAAAAAAGATGAAAAAATGTCCAAAGCAGGTAGGGACACTTTGTAAGATTTACTTATAAGTATATATTCTGTTTATAATGAACAAGGCCGGTGTTACAATCAGGCTGTGTAAGGCCTTGAAATGCTGAAAACATTGAAAAAATACTGGTGTACCCCAAATATTTTAATTGTAATAAGCCATACACAAAAGTATGCTAAAATTAATATAGCTTCTGTTTTCTGTTAGCAAATTTCAGATACATTTGTCAAAGCATTGGAACTGTTAACAGATGCTGCTCCTTATTTATCTACCGGGCAATTGAACATTGTTTACAAAGTGCTAAGGGGACAATTTCAGTTTCAGAGAATTTAGCCAGATTGTGACAAATGCCTAAATCTTATTCTTATAATTGGTTGAAGCTTATGGAATCACCTGTACTTGAACATCTTTTACCTCAGAGTTTACAGTAGTTTCATACAGTTCAACATAACAGATTCAACTATTTTCTTTCCTGCTAATTAAATATCCAAGTACTCTTTGGAGGAGTAATCCATTGCCTTACTGACCATTAACTGGAAAATTGGAATACTTTTACAAGAGACTTCCTGCAAACAGGTTCTGTGAGAAAGGAAGACAAGAGATTAGCTGGTCACTTTTAAGACAGGTGTTAAAAGTTAGAAGAAGAAACATCATAGAATAAAGTGCAGGGAAAAAAAAAGACTAAAATTCCTGAGGAAAACTCTAGTTAATTACAGTCTTTCTAGGGCTAACCCTATACCAAATATTTTATATCTATATGAAGATATTTACATGTCTGTATCTACATACGCAAAAGAAGGTTATATCTATATCTCTCCCTATAGTGAAAGTGATACTATGTACATGCAGACATTCATATCGTTGGTGTTAAAATATTTGCATATACTAATTTTTACAAATTTTAACCTACATTTAAGTAATTCTTGCTTCACCCTTCTGTGTATAGGTTAAGTATTAACCCAAATTATTTTCACTTCTACAAAAATTATCGTCAACATATCAAAAGGGATTGTTTAAGTGATTTTGTATTTTTAGTGAATGAATAATCATTTTAAGTGACTTTATAAAATCTGAAAGTATGCATTCTCTGGAAGATAAATGGAAAAATCAACAATTTTAAACAGTAAGAAAAATGCATGATAAAGACAAAATGATACATTGAGTCTTAACATCAAAAGTTGTAATTGAACTTTAGATATATCTGAAGAAAAGGAAAAACTATGTATATAAATTACTTTACTGCTGTTAGCACCCTTACTGGGGTCAGCGAAAAATCGCTGGCCAGATAAAAGGTGCATGATGTCACCCCTTCCTGTAAGCATAGCATTGTATTTTATGCTTTATTTTACTTTTGGTATATAATGGAAAATAGTAATATATGCACTATAAATTTCCTATTATTGGTTGACATTAAATAATTATGCCTGTTTTTATATTTATTTTTCTCTTCCTAAAAGGAAAGAGAAATCAGCACTAAGGGCTATTTTATTATAAAATATAATCAATTAACAGTTTATTGGCAACATATATTATGCTAATATCACTGCCATATGTCAAGAATTGTGCTTGTTGATACAAAGTTTAGAAACAAGTGATAAGATATTGTTTCCGTCCCAAGAGAATATGATCAAGGACATAGACATGAGCTATTGAAAGATGGCTACCAGATAATTAGTTACATTTGTGAAGAGTGCTCTAGGAGTCTAGAGAGAGGGGACATTCCTGTAGTCTGCGTCAGTGAAAACTTCACGGAGATGATGGATTAAGCTGGGATTTTAGGAATATGCAAGAGCATCTGAGGCAGGAAGGTCATTATAAAGCATGGTGGAAGTCAGCTTTATAGTAGAAAAACATGAATTTGACTCTCTTTGCCACTTGCTAGGGGTGTGACATAAAGTACTTAACGTTTCTGAGTTTTAATTTTTTTGTCTATTGAGTACTCACCTGGTCAGGTTGTTATAAGAAATCCAGTTGATGTTTGCCATTTGGTTCAGATTCAATAAAAGGGAGCTCTATTTAGGAGTTAGCCCAGAGAAAGAGATGAGCATGGCATAAGCAGGAGACAGTGAGGAGAGGATCAAGGACCAAAGGAGATTCCAGGGGCTACATGAGGAACAGAAAATGGCAGCACTGCAGCAATGACGTCTGCCCATATGAGTAAAAGCTTACTTTTATAGTAATCTAAGTGTTATAAAGGTGGGAGAAATTGATAGGGAGAGGTACAGAGAAGCAGCATTAAGGAAGTGAATTCTGTTTACTTTAAATATTATTTATAGCCATGACTAATATTCTGTGTGGAATTATTAGGAATTAAATTTTTTTAATATCACAGAACCTAGCAATCCATTGAAAAATACTAATAACATCTTGTTATATACCCTTTCAGTTAGATGAATACAACAATCACAATCATACTCTCTGTACTGTGGTATCACTGCTTTTGTAATTGTCAAGCTGTTTCACAGGAAAAGGCTGGAAACTGATGACATTAGCTATATATGACTCTAAGGTCTCAAGCACGAAAAGATGAAGAAGGTGATGAAATGTAGAAGTTGCAAAGGAAATGCAGGTGGGGTGGACAGAGGTGTCCTAGAGACACTAGGAAATCGGGAATATTCACTCTGAATCCTCACACAAGGTTTTGTATCTATGAGCTTAGAGGTTTAGAGTTAGAAGCCAAAGGAGAAAAGGATTTCTTCAATAAACAGGAAAGTAGAGAGAAAAGAGAAGGGAATGAAAGGCAGCTTCTTGGAAAAATAAAAGAACTGGTAAAAAAGAAAGTGTGTCACCTGAGAGATCGGGACACACAGTGTATCAGTATCCCAAAGCCCGGACACTTTCAAGAAAAAGTAGAAAAATCAGCAGCCTCAATGTCTCAGGAAAGTCAAGGGGCATGATGACTGAGAAACAGCCATTATATTTGACAAAAATCTGTCATTTTGTGACCAAGTGGAGAGCATTTTTAGTAAAGTGGTGGAAGTAGAAAGAAGCTTAGAGGAATTAATAAGAGAATTTATCAATAATAAGTGGACGCAGAACAGCAACTACTTTTCTCAGGAGTTTGCTGTTAAAAGGAGACAAAATACTGTATTCCAGCAGGTGGAATCAATGAACTAGGTTTGTCGTTTCCACGTTTATGATAGGGTGGAGCATTCCAGGGAGAGGAGGAGCATGAAGTCCAGAGGGAGATATTAATTTTGAGAGAACTTCCCCAGATATGACAAGTGTTGGGATACACACTGTAGGTGGAGGATGTGAACTTAATTATGAGGAAGAAAAAATTCTCCCCTGAGCTTTGAAAAAACAATGAAAGGATAGATTAAATTAAAGCTGAGTGTATATGGGGACGCTTCTGGTGAGCAATCTTTTCTCCTAAAATCTCTTCTGCAGAGGTGATCACTAACATGTCCGTTGCCAAACCCAGGGGATAGTTTTCTTGCTTCATATTACACTGACCTCTAGATAATATTCCAAGAACTGGCCTCAGAGAAATGGGAACAAACCCTGGAACTAAAGACTAACTGTACTTAAAACAACCAAGATGATGCCGATCTGACCAGCACGTTACTGATTGCAAGATGGCTGTCAGAACTGACTGTGCTGTCCTGTTCCCTCCTTCCGCCAATACAACCCTGAAACTCCCCTTTAAAAGCCGCTGTCCCCTGAACAGCAATCGGGAGTTGGTTCTAGGACAGGAGAGTCCACCCTCTCCCCCAGTTGCCAGCCTCCGAAATAAAGCAAGCTTTCCTTTCCTACCAACAATTTTCTCTAGAGAATTGGTTCTCGAGTGGCAAGCAGCCAGACCTGGGTTCGGTAACAGTTTGGTAAGTGCAGACATCCATTGGTAAACACAGTCAAGTTCCTGTCCTCCTAGAACTTATAATCTAATTGGGGTAGAGGTGCGGGAGAGACATGTCGAATTAGAGGTACCTGTGGGATGTGCATTGAAGTGTGTTTACCAGGCAGCTGGGGAGAAAACACAGTAGTTAATTTGGAAGTTTCCAGCAAACATGTGCTGGCTTAAATGATGAGAGTTATTGACATCTCCCAAGCGGAGTGTGATGGGAGAAGGTGCAAGGACTGAGGAAGCAACCAGGAAGGACACTGATATGTAAAGAGTGGATGGAGGGGGAAAGGGAGACTCTGAAGGAGTTAAAAAAAAAAAAAAAGAAAGAGGAGAATTCTCTTAGAAGCTCCAGACATTGTCTCAGAAACCAGGGAGGAAAGAATTTCAAGGAGGAGGAAACTGTCAAAATGTCCAACATAGCAGAAATTTGCAGTAAGATAAAGACTGAAAAGTATTCTTTGGAATATATAATATGGAGTCACTGATGATCTTTTGAGCAATTTTGGTGGAGCTCAATGGGTGGAAAACCAAATTACTATATTTTGAGGCCTTTGGTTGGAAGTCAGAAATTAGGGCTAGAAAGTATACATTGTATACTTTGTATACATTGTAGACTATTAGTTTAAAATCTTGTCTGAAAAAGGGAAAAGAGAGTGCATTTAGTTAGGAAAACAGCTGGGCAGAGTAAAAAGAATGGGAGCTGTGACATCAGGGAAACTGTACTTTGGTTCCTAATCTATCAAACAGAGATTTCACAGCCACTGTCTTTACAACTTTACAGGGTTACAGTATCTATAAAGGCAATAATACATGGAAAAATGCTAAAAACTAAGGCATACACAAATTCCATTGTTAAACACCTGAGAGATAAGGGAATTTATGTTCATAACACCTAAAGGATTTCATTTTGTTTAATTACCATGGAGATCAAACAATTTCCTTTTCAGTATAGATCTCTCATTTGTTATTTGTTTACTTGTATAATATTGCCCTACTTGTGTAATAATACCACTTTTAATTTTAAAACCTTGAACTAAATCCTTCTGCCTTTAAAGACCATATAATTTTATACAGTTCAGCTAAAAGTAAAAATCAATAACATTATTGTTATAGAGTTTTTCTTTCTAACTGTAAAGGGAGAAGTGTTCCTGCAGTGTAAGTTATTTCTTACACTTGTATTTTGCAAAGTGTTTTGCATAGAAGACTAGCCATAATTATTGATACATGAAAGAATTTTGAGGTTAAATAAGTCTGGGAAAACCTCTTGGAGTTCATCATAGATATGAACACATTATGAAAATCTGATAGTAAAAAACCTGCTGAACGTTTTTTCACCCAATGTTTCTCATATTTATTCAAGCATGGTATCTTTTCTGTAATATAATAGTGGTGTTCAGATGAACACACTTTGAAAAATGATGTCTTACACATTTACTTACTTAAAAGATTGGGGAAGCAATAGAGCAAAAATGATAGAATTTTTAAAATTAATAACAACATATATTTTAAAAAAGAAGAAAAACTAAATAAGAAAGACTGGAAGCAATGTTTGATTGTGTTGCAATTAGAACGATGAAGATATGCTAACATGAATAATAAATTTATGCCCAGGCATTGCTATCTCAAAATTTCCTTTTATTTTTTTTCTCATAAACAAGAAGACAAAAAATTCTACTGTAAATTCTTGGGGGAGGAAGCAATCATTTTCTTTTGGGATAAAAAATTTATTAAAATTATGCTGACGTGGAAAATTGAGTAATTGCTAGCAAGTGACATTGGTGTTAAATACTTCATAAGTATCCCTACAGATAGCCATGTAAATGCAGTAGGTCAACCATTGTTTCTATTATAAACTAGTGTTTGCTGATTAGTCACTAGGTATGTGTCATTATAATATGCTGAGAAGGATTATTACCACAAAGAAACTTACAATAAATCAAGAAAATTGAAATAATTTTTACTATGTAAGTCCAAGGGCATTTATTGAATGCCAACTAATCCAAATCCTGAAAAATGAAAAAAAATAACTAATATTGGTGGAGCAATTAATCAATCAAGAGGATTTATTCACATACATAATTTGATCTCATAAAATCTTGTGATTTAGGTTTCATTATTTTACCCAAGTTACAGGCAAGGAAGCTGAAATAAAGATGAAATGAATTCCCAGGTTACAAAATTCATAGGTGGGATGACCTAGCTTCTTTCAACATATCAATGACCACACTCGTATACTCAACTTGATTTCTAAGGCAGTGAGCAAATGACTTACAATGTCACAAGTTGTCTTCTTTGACTTCAAGGTAACATAAAATATAGTGTACCTTCCTTTTGCCAGTGTATCGCAGATATAGTTTACTGCCAAATTTAGAACCTCAAATATAATATTATCATTCTATTCTCAGAAAAATATAAATAGAGATGATGGGGGCAGTGGTGGAAAAAAAAATGTTGGAGTGGTGATACACCTATTTTGAACTGAATTGATTATCTAAGTAATCCTTAGATAAATCTGGATGATACTAATAACAAATCAGGGCAGTAGACCATGTGTTCCTTAGGGCAGGATTTTTGTTGGTTTATTTCATTCTTACTTGTGCCTAAAATAGTTCCTAGTACATAGTAAAAGCTCAGTAAATGTTTTTGAACGAACAAATGTAGTAAGAGTTTAGTTATTCCATCAAATGGACCTGGAAGCCTGTCTAATAATTTGTTAAAATGAGAAATTGAGCTCATGAGGGTTACTATAAATGTTAAAGTATTCTATTTAAAATGCTTAGTCTGGTTCTGGGCACAAAATAAACTTTTAGTGTGTTAGCTATAAATTATGCTAATAGGTTCATGAGACAATTTTTCAGAATTAAAATTTGGTACAGTTTTTCAAAATCTGAAAGAGATGAAATCATTGGCTTTCATTTAAGAAATTTTTATTTTGTGGAAAAAACTTTATTTTGTGGAAAAAAGATATAACCCTTTTCCTGCTTGACCTTTGAATGTGGACCGCTTCCGTACTAAAATCTTCTCTTTTTATTTATAATAATGACTTGAGTACTGTAGCCTTAAGTTTTTCTGGTGAAATGTATCTTCTAGAGATGAAATATTTCTTAGCCAATTCAATAGATCAAGCACAGCCCCATTAGTAGCTTCTGAATCAACCTGTGATAGGTACAATTTTTCTCAGCTGGCTTAAAGGAGAGATGCATGGTCTGTGAATCCTAGGAAAGTCCTCTCTATCCAGAGAAAAAGGAAGAATAATGATAGCTTCATTTAAAATTACTAAACACTACTTACGCATGAGTGTAAACAAAGAGCTAATAATTAGATATTTCATCTCCTTTAGATATTTCTTCAATGGTATGCATTTTAGACTCCTTCAAAAGACATAATTTTTAGTTTTTAGGTTTTTTTCAGAGAGATTTTCTTCTTTCTGTAATTTATGGGAATAAAAAATGCTTTTTTTTTGCCCTTTATATAAAATTGTCATTGAAAATTCTCCCTCCCAATTTCAACCCACTCTAAAAACTAATTGAGGAAGAGCTTTCAGTGTGGCAAAAGCAATTCACTAACCAAGACTCTATTACTTGCCATAGAGGAAGTTGATGATCTGATTCTTCTAAAATAAAAAACAACAACAAAAAACCCCACAGCTCCAGAGCTTTTTAGACACTTGCCTTTAAGAAGACAGCTCTATTAGAATGGTTTCTCTCTCCAGGCTAATTTGTGAGTTACTCTTATATTACAAAATTTACAAAGATTCAGTTTTCCCCCATGTTAATGTATTGCTTACTTTATATCTTTTTTGCTATTCTAAAATATAGCTTTATATTATCTATATTAATTATAATTAATTAATTATAGCTTTATTAATTACTTGAACCTATTCTCAATCTCCTTTTTTCTTTCTTCTATGAATAAACATGCTCTTATACTATTTGTAACACTCAATATATCGTACAGTTTTAAAAACAATGCTCTTAGCTAATTTTTGTTTTGTTTTTTGATTTAGTAGATTAACACAGTGATATTTATATATAGAAATATTTCTCAAGCCAGTGATGAAATGTTCCACACTTGGGGGATGCTTAAAAGAGGGTGTATATTTAATAACTGAATCATATTCCAGAGGAAAATATTTCAGATCTCTCTTGTGGACAAACATCAGGAATCTTCTCTTTTCTTTCATATGCTGTTCAAATTTAGCTCCCAATGACACAAAACATCTTAAAGGAAAATGAGACTGTTTATGTGGGTGTAGTGGAAATGAAAAGAAATAATATTAACTACTATCTCTTCTATTCTCACATCCCTGATTTCAGAACAGAATATCCTAGAGCTCCGGAACTGAGATTAATGTGACCAATACCTAACATGGCAAAAATAATGGTTCCTTTGGGGTCATGCCTCCCTACTTTAAAGAGGCGGATCCAAACTCAGACATTTTACTGTGCTCTCCTCCTCACAAACGTTCCACCACTTAATTGTGCCCTAGTCAAAGCCCTGAACTTTAAACTAAGGATTAAATCTCAGTGAGCCTACATCATAGCGGGGGCTCATTTCTTATTGTCTCATTTTTTCCTAAGACCCACTTAAAGGATCAGGATGTGATGGAGAGGTGTTTAGGGTAATATAGTAAATCTTAATAATTAAAACATGCTTGTGCCTGGTTGTGCTAATCAATTTAAAATGCTCTCCAATGCATTTTATATTCCAGGCCAAAACTACACAATAGTCACAGCTAAACATAGTATAATTTTCTCTTTTTCTTAGATGAAATGATCACAACATTAATAAGAAATCCCATGCACTGACTTTCCCATGTTTTACTTTCATATATCCCAAAGCAAGGTGATCACAATACAATTGTGAAAAATATCCTCTGTAGAGAAAAAAATGGAAGATTTCTGTTGATAATATGTTTTATTGAAGGGTCACAGAGTTAAAAGAGCTCTCTCTTTTTTGCAACCCCTTCCCAAATATTTTAGCAGCATCTTCGATGGGTCATCAGTGAGAATGTATTTAGTGTATGCATTACTCAAGAGAGCAACCCTCCATTGATACAGTTATCACTTGTTCATTATTATTGACTATGTGTGGACAATGAACAAGTGCAAAGGATACTACGGTGATAGTTGCAGTCCCTGCCTAGTGAACTTAACAATTTATTTGGGGAAGGCAAATGAGTAAATAATTACAGAGTATTGCAAATAATTACAATATACAGGGATAATAATTTACATTGGATAGGGAGAGTACAGATTAGGGGCATTTAACCCATCATGGAAAGAGGTCAAGAAAGTCTTCATAAGAGAGACAACAGCTGAGCTGTCTTAATAAATGAGTGTGGTACGGTGAAAGGTGATAAGAAGGGAAAGGACATCAGGTGAGAAAGGAAACTGGAGGGTGAAAATGATATATTTGAGGCTATAATGGAGGCAGAAACTGAGGAGGAAATGAACAAATGGAAGTACACTCAAGGTATACTTAGGAAATGTAATGAACAGGACTCTGAATAGGGGTGGCAAAGCATGGAGAAGAAAGTTGGATGGCTTCTAGCCTCCTGGTTGGAAATGTAGGTGAAAGGTAGTACCATTTACCAAGATAGAGTACTTGGCTACAGGAGAGAATAATAGATCATGATTCAATTTTGAATTTATTAAGTTTGAATTTCCTGTGGTATATACATTTTTCTTTAGAAAGTTAGATAGGTGGGTCAAGAGTGGAATTAGTCCATTTATCTCTTTATAGTCTTCTCCAACTTTTCAAAGGATATATGTCATATCTGGAACTGATATAATTTTCTATGTCCTTTGAAAGAGATGAACGTAGCATGGCATTTCAACCAAATCTACTTTCTAAGACTGTCAACAGAATTAAACTCGTCCATAATAATTCAGTCTCAATTAATAGGTAAGCCTTATAGACTAAATATTCTTGGGAGAGTGAAATGCTTAGCATGTACTAAATGCTGAGTCAACACTTGCTGAATGAATGATTGAATAGTTGAATAATTATGGTGTGATATCAGCACTATATTAAATTCTATATTTAAAAAAAGACTTCAAAGTAGTGTTTCTGATTAACCTCCTCTATCCTTCTACTACTTCTCTCTTAACTTACTTTAATCTCGTATACCTGGTCATGGTGCAAACAAAACATTTGCTGCTAAACAGTTTCATCAGCATCACTTTAATCCTTTTTGAGCATCAAGAAGTAGGATCCAAAGGGTCCCTCACCACACAGTTGAGGCAAAATATGATAGCTGTCTGGGAGGCATTGTGAGAACAGAATGGTCAAAACTAGGATGCTTGAATAACTAAAAAGAGTCCATAGAAATTTATTGTTAGTACAGCCTCAAGAAATTTAACAAAATAATTGGTGCCTAGAAAACTTATCACAATGCAAAGCCAATGAGGCTGAAAAAAATCATTTCTGTGTATAAATTTCACTGGGTTCATGTAACCAGGAAGCTGCATAACCACCATAGGCCCTGAAGAACTTTCCAAACACTGTCTCAGTATACTGCCAAAGTATTGCTGCTTTTAAATTTAAAGGATGCCATGAACAATATTTTCTACTTCTTATCTTTCAGACTGCATTTCTCTCTATTATAATATGAAGTAAATTTCTTCCAGAAATTTAGTTCCAATTGTTAGAGGCAATTCTTGCTTACCAAATGGTTTCTAGAAGACTAAAAACTAATTTTCAAAGCCTTAATTATATTTTATTTCTCTGATTTCCAACACTACATAAATAATGCTAACTCTCACATAAGTTTTCATTGTCTCTAAAAATATATTTGTGAACATTAGATAAATAATAATATATTATTGTTTCAACCAATAACTTTAAACAGTACATAGCCTCTATAGGAAAAAGAACTTTTTTTTTACTCAAATTCATATACAAATCAGAAAAGATTACCGTTTAGAGTTTTATAATGTATTTTATATATTTAACATTTATACTTTTCCATTCTAATTTTGATAATTAAAAGGTTAGAAAACTTCATGAAACATGTAGCTGAGTAATAATGGCTTGTAGTAAAATGTGGTACGATCTTTGAACTGATGCAGGCATTCCATAAAAGTCCTTATAATATTTCCTTGCTTCCTCCAAATGGATTGCTTATTCAATATGTATGGCACAAAGTTTAGATATTAATCTCCAAGTCAATTTAAAAGGTAAAGTGCCTGTTAGGTAGTTCTTTTGGCTAAGATATACATCTACAACAGAGCCATCTTCTGCTCTGTACTAAATATCTGTGTAAAGAAATATATCTGAAACAGACTCACAGGTCTTAAAAACAAAGTTTGTTAATCTGCCTTAGACCTAAAAACGTGCTTCCACAGCAGAAAATCTATCGGGAGTTGAGTAAACAGACTTACCAAAGAGCAATAAAACTAAGAGGAATTAACACTGCAACATTTCAGGTTGATTATCTACACTGTGTCTCCCTTTTCAATGATTTACTATTTAGATTTAAATTACTATTTAGTGTAAATATATTATTTTAGACCTGGATGAGATCTTAAAAATCACCTAATCTAACTTCTTACATTTACTTTCATTTTGGAAGAGGAGAACCAAACAAGTTAAATGGCCATGTCAAGTTTCCACAGTAAATGAGTGTCTGAATGAGAATTTGACCCAGCACTTAGGATATCTTTATCTACTGCTTGTTGCAGTGTACTAACGAAATAAGTAGTTTCTGATTGTATAGGTCAAAATTTAATTAATTTTGTCTGACGTTACTTTAAAAATTCCTTAATATATATAGATGTAGATAGGCTATTTACTTTATGTATATAATTTTAAACTGCTATGATTTTTATCATTCATGTGTCTAATATTTTAGAATATTTTGGCTCTTAATCTTTTTCCTTTTACTTTCTTTTTTTCATTTGTTGACTATGACCATTTATTCTTTTAAGTCTATGCATTCATTGTAAGGGTAGAAATGGGAAATACTGCATTGACATTTTGGTTTAATACAATTGAAAATATTTAGAAAATACAGAAAATACAAAAGCTATAATAGAAACAGAAAAAACTTAAATCTCCATAAGTAAAATGAACAAATATATTTATGTATGTATACACTTATTATATTGCTACTTACTATTGAAATGTATTCTGTGAATGTGGAGCCAGTTATCACTTCCATGAGAACATCAATGTTACAATGATTTGGTTTCCTTTATAAAAATAAAATATTCTTGTGTTTTATATAAAGTAGATTTCACATCACATACTTTACAGATCTCAATCACAAATATCTGAATATACTATTACTGTCATCTATATTGAAAAGTTGACACCCTATAATCAACATAAGCATGTTCTGTTTTTAGCTTTATCCATTTATGTCTCAGTAGATTGAAGGCTTTCTCTGATTTTAATTAAGCCATATCTGCTGAAATATGACATACACGATTAGATGGAACTCAGAATTGTAAAAAATAACCATAGTTTTTTTGTTAAATGAATGCTGTTAACAAATGTCATGGTTATCAAACAGTGGTTCTCAAATTTCAACATGTGTCAGATATACTTGGTGGGCTGGCCCATGCCTAGAGTTTATGATTCTGAAGGTCAGGGATGGAGCTAAGAGTTTACATTTTTAAGTTCCCAGGTGATGCTGCTGTTTGAGAACTACTGCCTTTACAGAATTCTCCTCCAGCAAACATTCTACACTTGTCCTTATGCTTATTGCAGCCTAAATATGGACCTTAGGAAATATATAGTCTTAGACCATGTATAAACAGACATTTACATGCACTTTATTCATTCATATATCTGCAGATATGTTTGCCTGTGAAGTTTCATCAGATTTTAAGCTGATATTATATACTCTCATAACCGAATGTATGAGATCATGAAATTAAGAATATAAAAGAGCTAAAGAATATTTAGGACTGACATTAGCAAGATGGTGATATAGGAATTTCCAATGTTCATTTCCTCCCAAGACACATCAATTTGAACAACTCTTTGTGCATGAAAATACCTTCACAAGAGTCAGGGATTCCAGGTGAGGTCTTCAAACACCTGAGTGAAGCAAAGAAATAAGTAAAGACACACTGAGGAGAGTAGGAAAAATAGATCCGCATTCCCGCCATTCCCCTTCCCCAAGTCCAGGCAGCCCAGCTCAGAAAAAGACACCATCCTCATGGGAGAAGGAGAGTGAAGTGAGCACCCAACTTCACCACAGACCTCAGAGCTAGTCTGAATACTAAATGGGATTTAGCCAGATGAAGAAGGAGGAAGAACGTTCTAGACAGAGAGATAAACTTTTAAGACATCCCAGAAGAAAAAGAGACCTTAAGATGGTTTTTAGAAATACAATACTTCAGTATAACTTGAACATAGAGTACAAAATAGTACAGAAGAGGGTGATGAGATATGCAACAATTAGATTCATCAGTAGCCTTATAGAGCAGGCAGAGGAAGCTGGAGTTAATAAAGGCAGTACGTGATTTACATTGAGATGTGATATCTGAAATAACCAGAGAGGCATCCTAGAAAAGCTCTCTGGCTTCAGAATTGAAAGAACAATGGAAAAAAGCCTGTGTTTGCATGACCAGTTTCTCTCCAAAGAGAAACAGTGGTGGATTGGATTAAAGTATTGTATTGTTTCCTAGGGCTGTGGTAACTTTGTCAGAAAATGAGTGGCTTAAAATAGAAAATTATTCTCTCACAGTTCCTTAGACCAGAAGTCCAAAATCAAGGTTTAGGCAGGACTATGTTCTCTTTGAGGGTTCTGGAAGAGAATCTGTTCCATGCCTTTCTCTCAGCTTCTGGTCTTGCTGGAAATTCTTGGTGTTCCTTGGCTTCTAGGTGAATCATTCCAATCTCTGCCTTTGTCATCACATGGTATTGTCCCTGTATCTTCACATCATCTTCCCTCTATGCATGTCCATTTCTGTGTCTCTTCTCAGCCTTTTATAGGGACACCAGTCATACTGGGTTAGGGCCCAGCCTAATGACTTCATGTAACCTAATTATATCTGCAAAGACCCTAAGGTCACATTTATGTGGTACTGAGTATTAGGACTGCAACATTTCTTATAGGGGGATACATTAAAACCATAGCACAGAATACAGGAGAACAGCAGAATAATTAGACAGTTGTTAGAGGACTGCAATTGAAATTAAACTTGGAAATAAGTATATATGGGAGGGCACATGAAGAACCAGCTCTGAAACCCAAATTTCATTATTGAACAGCTTTGTGGGAATAGATAGTTATCCAGTATCTATCACAACCTGATTGTAGGAATTAGCAGAACTTTTAAGTCAAGATTTTCTTAACCTGGTTGGGTTTGAAGAGCATAATTGAACATCCTTATATTTGTACACAATTTGTGTGTGTATGTGTGTGTGTATGTTCTCTTATTGAACTGTGCTTGGTCCATGTTGAGAGCAGTAGGTAGAGTCCTATGAAAACTGTTACATAATTAGGGTAGGGATATTGTTGAAGATGTTATCTGCTACATTATACTGCATTATAGTTTTTTTTTTTTCTGAGAACCCATAAAACAAATTTATCTCAGGTAATATTACCAAGAATTGTTGTGCTTCTCTTAAACAACTTATTTGCTTACAACTTAAAACAGTGTGAATTGTATAACTGATTGCACATTTTATCTTTGTCTGGATACCAGAAAGCTGAGAGGTGAATAGTCATGTCAAGTCAAAGAAAGCCTGTAGTAATTTTAACATTTTTTTTGTGTTCTAATGTAATTTCTGAATTCACATATTCTCCTGCATTCATTGACTCAACTTCTCCATTTATTTACCTTCTCTTGTTTTCATGAATTATTTCATTTATTTATCTAATGAACAAACAATAATTGAGTGCCTATCTCATAACCATGTATTGAACCAGCTCTCTGGATTCAGTGATGGATAAACATGATCTCTGTTCTCAAATATCTCACAGTCTAGAAGGGAAGGTATTCACTTAAGTTAATATTTACAGTATATTGTGAATAAGATATCAAAAAACAATGATCAAGATATCAAAAAAAAATGTTGGCACATAAAGGGGAAAAGTTGTCCAACCATATCAGAAAATGCTTTCTGAGGAAGAGATAGCTGAGCCCTAAATAGAAATTAGCCAAATAAAAAGTGAAGGGAAGGAAACTCTGATTAAAAAAAAAGAATCAAGGAATAAAAATCTCTACATAAATGGTGAGATATTCTATGTTTGTGAAGTAGAAGATTCAACATTAAGATGTCAGTTCTTCCCAACTTGATCTATAGATACAATGTAATTTCCATCAAAATCTCAGCAAGTTATTTTGTGGATGTTGACTAAGTGATTCTAAAGTTTACATGGATTGGGAAAACACCCGGAATAGCCAACACAAAACTGAAAAAAAAAAAAGAACAAAGCTGAAGGACTGACACTACCCAACTTCAACACTTACTATAACCTGCTACAGTATTATTACTATTTCTTTCTCTACCTTAAGTAGTTTCGTTGTGTGCATAGGCTGGCAGTGCTCATCTGAAGACTTGAGGGAGCCTTCCACAAATTTTCCAAACTTTTTTAAATCTTTTTTTCTCCCTCTTTCTGATCTCTTTAGCTTCCTACTTTATATTACTCTGACCACTGATCTCTCGCTGTCTTGGTCTCTCAAGACTCCCAGTTCGATCTCATCAAATCAGCTCTATTCCTGCACTAACAGCCTGCAGTTCTCTCAAGGCATTAAGCTGGGATAATCATAGAGCACACCTCATTTGTTTTTCATTACTTAAAAATCACTATCCTTTATTGTCTGATGTCCAATATCTTTAAAACCATGTTTTATATAGTTTTTTCTATTTCCTAGAGTTTCAAGTGTGAAAACTAATCAGGTGCTTGCTATTTTATTTAGCTAAAAGTGAAAGTCACTAGGACACTTTTGACAATGAAGAGGATGGTATAAATGTTTATCTTATTACAGTAGAGTATGTTATGTACATCCTTTCCAGAAGCCAAATGAATAGGAATTTAAAAAGAAGAAAGTGATCAACATAGTTACATATGTTCATTGATACTGGAAAGTAAGGGGGAATTAGTTAGTGACCAGAGATGCCTGATAAATATAATGTTGAGAATAGAAGCTAGATGATAGTGAATTAATGATTAAATAGGAGTCAATAAATGGAAAAAACAAATAAAGGTAACATTCTTAAGAAGTTTAGTAGAGCAGTTATGGAAAGGTATTGGATGTTATTAATCTAGGAAATCAGAATCAAAGAAAGGCGCTTTGTTTACTGTTAAAATATTTGTTGAGATAAAAAAGAAAGAAAATTAAAATTTACTGTGGATAGGGGCAGATGTTGGCAAACTATGGCCTGCAGACTGGCCACCAGCTTCTGTAAGTAAAGCTTTATTGGAACACAGCCATTTCTATTCATTCACATAATGCTTATGGCTGCTCTGTGCTACAACAACAGAGCTGAATAATTGCGACACAGATCATATGGCTCCAAAGTCAAAAAATATATATATCTGAACTTCCACAGAAAATTTTCCAACCCCTGAACTAGGAATCCAATATGCAATATAAGCATATGGTATATTTTGGGTCATCAAGAATTCCAGATTCAGCAGCAGTCGCTATTTAATATATTATACTGGGACAGATAACATATTGATAATGTTAATGGAAATGAAAGCAGTAGTCTTGAATTTTTCATCTTGGATAATGAAAGGCTAAAAATAATTCTCAAAATAAAATTGTATGTTCCATCTTAACATTAGATTAAACAGTTAACATTGCACACAAGTTTGTGAGCAAATTTTTTAATGGTGCAATGAAATTAAACTGTTATTGTTTTAAATGATTTTTCAATTAGTAACTTGGCTTGGACATTAAATTACATATCCTGTAAAAATTTCAATAAAGAAAGATAGTTGGGGTCTATAGTGTTTGATTTTCAAATATATAATATTCTACCATATACAATGTTGATCCAATAACAATGGAATGACTCAGTTTTTAATAATTTTTAAACTTTTTCTAGGCAAAGAAGTCAAGCCCAAGTCTCCACGTATGTTATACATGCCAAAAACAAAAAACAAATCTTAAATGCCTGCTTTACTCATCCTCTGATTCTATTGTTGAGTGTTTTGCATAAAGTCAAAGGCTTAACTATTTTGTGCAGATAATGTGCTGGTTATCTTACTTGTGTTTCTGAGAATTTGCTATGCTGATATTTTCCTTTATACTTCATTCACTGGGTATGATTTCATTAACTTCTCATTAAAAATCTTAGTTCATGTTTCCAATTTTTCTCAAAAATTCTTATTGTGATTGATAATGAGGAACCTTTACTTGTGTGTGTATTAATCGCTGCAATCATAAGAAGAAAATTAATATGGAAGATTAAAGAACAATAATATGTAAAAGAAATATGCATGAGTACAGGAAATAAATATTTTAATATAATCGTTATTACTAATGTTTACTTGTTTTTAGAGCCACAAGTAAAAAAAGAAGATAAGCCAGGTATGTACATTTCATTCCATATTTATAATGAATAGCATACTTTTTTGCAAATGTGTTCTAGTGCAAATATACTAAAATTTTATTCTTGAACAACTTTTTAAAATAAAACAAATGTAACATATGTTTAGCTATACTACCTGTTCCTAGAAAAAAACCCTATTTACAAAGTGAAACCGCTGAGAAATTTATATAGTTCAGAAGAAACAAATGACTGACTATTTTTCGCTGATTACTGTAGAACACAGACATCCTGTCAGAAAAAAAACTGCCCACACTCTTCTATTTTTTGGGGGCTCCTGAGTCAGATGAACATTTCTGAGGGCTATAGCAGGCAGCAAACAGTTTTTTAAAAGAAAACACAGCAATGATTTTCAAAACAGTTAAAATTTTGATTCATGTCTCCCAACTGTATTGGTGTTATGGGGCTGCTGTAATAAAATACCAGAAACTAGGTAGCTAAACACAACAGAAATTTATTCTCTCACAGTTCTGGAAACTAGACATTCGAAATCAAAGTGTCAGCAGGGCATGTTTCCCTTGTAAGGTGTAGGGAAGGATCCTTCCTTGCCTCTTTTGGCTTCTGGTGTTTGTGAGCAATCCTTGGTGTTCCTAGGCTTGAAGAGGCATCTCTCTAATCTCAGCCTCTGTCATCACATGAACCTCTTCTCCCATTGTCTTTATCTCTGTATCTTTTCTCTTCTTCTTTAAGGATACCAGTCCTACTGGATTAAGGATCCTCTCTACCCCCATATAACCACACCTTAACTAATTATTATAGCTTAAAACAACAAAAATTGATTTTTTCACAATTCTAGAGGATGGAAGTCCAAAGTCAAGATAGAAGCAGAGCCACACTCCCTTTGAAACCTGTAGAGGACAATGTTTCCTTATCTCTTCTAGCTTCTGGTGTTTGTCAGCAGTCCTTGGTGTTCCTTGGCTTGTAGTTGGCTCACTCCAATCTCTGCCTCCATCATTACACAGCCATCTTCTCTGGTGTGTCTCTATCTGTGTCTTTTTTCTTCTTCTTATAAGGACACCAGTCAGATTGGATTAAGGGCCCACCCTACTCCAGTGTGGCCTCATTTTACCTTAAATAAACACATCTGCAAATAATCCTATTTCCAAATAAGGTCACATTCTGAGTTATTTTCTATTAGGACTTCAAATATCTTTTTGTGGCACACAATTCAAGCCATAACACGGTCTAAATTTCTGAATCACAATTACATATATTTAAGAAAAGCTCTTCCAACTCCTATCATCAAGTCATTTATCTTATGTGGACATTAGGACTATTCTCCACGACAATAATCTTGAGAAAACAGAAAATTCAGGTTGAAATCCATTAGCAGTAGCAATAACTTAGTGACAGACAAGTACATATCATGATTTTAACTACTGTGTGTTCAATAGTCCAGTACTGACAAGCCAGTAGGAAACTAAAATAATTTTTACTACAATTCTGCTTTTTCAAATTATGGTAAATGAAATAAAATTGTGTCCAAAAATGAATTTGTGCTCTAGTTTATTTTTTCAGATTTAAAAATTTCTATCTTTTGTTTTCACCTTCAGAGTCACAAGTTAAAAAGGAAGCAAAACCAGGTAATAATATTTTTATTCTTAGTTACAGAGCTAATGTTGCTGTTATTTTAGTACTAAAAAAGGCATACTACCTACCACTGGGGAGTTAACACAGAGTCTCCCAGATCCTCATTATTTTCCCTACTCCATTGCTCAATATGGTTTCACACTACTGGATTAGGTGAGAATGGGGATATTCCATAGGCAAAAACATCTAGAATATGGCTTTAAATGAACCTCAGCAGAGACTCCAGGTTTCAGGAGACATTTCTTGGAGTTCTTCAAAGCCTACTATAGTCATTTTTAATCTGTGGGTTTATTTCTGATAACACACCAGAGTTATAAAATCATGAAATCATAGGCTACTGAGATTTGAAGGGAAAGAGGACAAGAACTTACCAAGCATATGCTAGAGCTGAGAAATAGCGTAAGATTCCATTTTCATCCCATCACTAGGAGAGACATGCAACATGACAGTTATTACCCATGTTTCATATCTGTGGAAACAGTTCAATAGACCAAGTTTAGAAAGTTATTTTTCCAAGATTTTCACGTTAATAAATATTGGAGCTAGAATTGTGCCCAGGTCTGGTTTACTCAAAACCCTGGGTGATGTCACTAAGAGATTGTCCCAGACTAACAATCATTTTATTAAGAGGCAACATTGATCTAAAATAAGGGCAATCTTTCCAAGTTTACACTGCTATTTAATGTGTAAGTCCTAGTTCTGGTACCAACTAATTACTCACCTGAGGCAAGTCAACAAAACCCTCAGGCTCTATGGATGCTATTTCTTCATTATAAAAACTTATGTAGCAGGATTCTTAAATAAAAACAAATTCAAGTATCCAAGTCTAGATGTATATGCAATACTTATTCCTTTAATTCTTACCAGAGCTTACCTGACAACTGATCATAAGCTTGAGTCTAGTTTTTCTTGTAAATAATGTATCTTTTTAATGTATCAAGGCTTAAAAATGCCTACTATCTTATTATTTGTTTTCCTGAGTACATTTATTTGCTGCAGATGAGTATGTGTTACCAGATATGAATACTTTGCATTTTACCTCTTTTTTTTAAAAATCAGAAACCCAATACCATTTAAAACTTCTAATTAGGGCTAGTAATATTTAAAACTTTCAGTTATTATTATTAAATAACTACAATTTTGCATGTGATTTAATTGAAATTTTTATAATTATGAATGTTTATTTTCTAGCTTCATCCGAAAAAGCTCAAATACACAGTATGTATCTTAATTTTATCTATAAAGTTGATATAGAATTTTTACAAAAAACTTAAATATCTTTAATAATACATATTTGCAATCTGTGCCTCAGTATGTATACTTTATTACAGCCTATGCTTTGGAAATTATAGGTGCTTAAATGTAAATAAGAATTCTTTGTATATTGTTTTCATGCAACCAAAACCTTTAAGTTTTTTATTTAAACTACATGAAATGACATGAAAATTAAGGAACAGTTTTTCTCCATGGACACATTTGTTAAAATCTATCCATTTTTTTCTACTAAACAAATCACTGGACCACGTCACAGAGAAAATTCACCATATGTTAATTTATAAAGCTTCTAAATATCTGAAAAGATTTTCTTTTTATTATTTTCAGAACAAGACATAGTGAAACCAGAAAAGACTGTTTCTCATGGTAAACCAGGTATTTTGCAGGTGTTGTTTGTACAATAGTATCAAATTGTCTCTCAATGTTCTAGCTTTAACAGGATGATGAGCTTAGAGTCAAATCTAAAGTTATTAGGGATGATTCACAGTTCATGCTGAGAACTTGATCTGCCAGATATAACTACATAGCTGATTCCTTCCCATCAGAGACTTAGCTTAGCACAAAGACCATCTTTGCCAGCATTCAGATGATTGGTCTCTATATTTCGTTTTGTTTTGTTCTGTTTGGGGTAAGACATCACTAGAAAACTTGTAATTC
Organism: Physeter macrocephalus; assembly: GCF_002837175.3. Lineage (NCBI taxonomy): Eukaryota > Metazoa > Chordata > Mammalia > Artiodactyla > Physeteridae > Physeter > Physeter macrocephalus. Next base: position 39,411,814 of record NC_041223.1, read on the forward strand.
GGAATGGCTCATTCAAACATGATCATCTTGAATGCCAAAAATCCCAAGAAAAGGAAATCAATATTTCCTCCTGCTTCCCTTCATCCTTACTTCTTTCTTTCATCTTCTTATTCCTGGTCCTACATTTTGTAGAAAGTAGAGATGTAAGCCAATGGGCTTTGCTCATAAGGAGAAATAGAGAAATTACCAAGACTAGCTTAATAATTAGTTTTTATTTAAGAATAGAAACTTTATTTAAATTTTAATTTAAGCCAATTAAATATGAATTTAAATTTGAGGTTGTCTCAAGCCCCAGTTGTTCTGTAGAATATTGTCCTTTATTGTTTCCCTGATGTTGTGAATATAGTTAGGCCAGAATCTTTACAAAGGTAAAAGCATACTTTCTTTAAATGTATCTTAGGAAACTTTTTGCTTATATTTTTAAAATTTTACTTTATACAATCTATTTTCAATGGATTTGAGTCAGTATGATTTTACTTGTTTATGCTTTAAAGAATATGAGACACCAACAACAGAAACCATAGAAATAAATAAAGCAGAACCAGACTATGGGGAGGTGAGAAAAGCAGTCTGTACTGACATAAGCAAAACCTTAGAAACAACTTTTAGAACCTCCTGATATAATGAATAGTAAACCCTGTTACTTTCTTTTCTGTCCTAAATATCAACCATTTTTGAGGTGAAATACTGAGAGAAGGAGAGAGTTTAGTCTCTGAGTGTATAACAAAGGCATTGCCCTCTAGCCACAACTTTCTTTTATTTCAGTGATCACATTCATACTCTAAATTCTGTTTCCCAGTGAAACTTTCTAATTAGGATATTTGTCTAACTTATTCATTCTCACTGTTCAATACTTGAAAAGTTTAATTTTATATAGAATCATTTTATTAATCCCTCTACTTTGACCCAAATCTATTTGACTATGTCTACAAAAACATACAGCACAGAAGACATCCCATAAATGCACCACCTTTGCCCTTCCCCAGCTTTGCAACATAAAAACTTGGGTTCCCAGGCTAATCCTGGGTTCTCAGGGAGGTATCTTGCTCAAGAAAGATAAAAAATTGTTTCTTCCTATTCTTATTCAATAATGAAAAGGGAATACATGTTTTATGTGTACTTCAGTGTAGATAAATACAGTGAAATACAGTGAAGGCAAAGGATAGAGTATACTTTGGTTAGAGGCTAGGGGACCATTTGAATTAGGAAAACTTTTATGGCAAGAAAGCTGCAAAGGACATATGCAGCTGGACAGATTTTTTTTGTGCTCCTATCCAATTTGAATAAAAGATATCACTTGCTGTTTTATTGAGAAAACAGCTAAGTTTGTCTCAGTATTGGTGTTATTTCAAAGAAAATATAAAACATCAAGGTTGAAATGTGTCACTGTTTTGTACTGATACATTTAAAATTTCCACTTGTGTTAATATTTTTTCTTATCACAGATGAAAAAGTTGTCAAGCAGGCAAAAACTATCACAATAGAAAAAACAGGTAAATGAGCTATTTTAGATTTTTCTTCTATGTATCGGTTTTATGTCATGTTGGCACACACCCACACGTGCGCAAACACAGACACACACATCTTTACTGAAGTATGTGCGCTCTTAGTGCCATAAATTCTAAGATTCTTGATTCTTGTAAATAACTAAAAGTTATACTCAATAAAAATTACCAGTGGAAAACTAGAGTGACGTACTTTAATTTTTTAAAGTGTGATTGACCTAAGCTTACAGATAATTCACAAGGAAATTTATGTCATGCATTGATTATCATGTAGTATTTTTAGGTGTTTAATCTCATTTTCAAAACACATTTCCTCAAATTTTAAAATCACGGAAATCTGAAACTGTCTGCTAGAAGTTCATGTATTAGATGGAATAATTTCCATTTATGAAAGTTCCACAGAGACTTATATGATTGTGTAAATTTTTAAAATCTGCCATGAAGAATGATCAATAGAACATATAATATCAAAGCAAAAATATCAAACCATCATTTCATGTGAGGAAAAAAAAAAGGAGTGTACACACTCTTGAAATTCTGAAGTTCTTTCCTAAAAGGATGAACAAAATTAAGTCTCCATCTCAGCTGACATCTTGAAACACTGTATCTCCTCCATTTGATCCCAAGATGGAAATCCTACCTACCTCCACCATGAATGGAGTCCCATTTCTTACTAAAAATCATTCCAAAGGAAAAGGCCTGTGAAGTAATTTCTTTCTTTTAACTGAGATAATCATGATAATCGGGATTTGAATACCATTCTCAGAGGAAAATATAATAGATTTCAGGAGATAACTAATTATTTATAGAAACTATAGACTATATTTCATGAGAAAGAAACCCTATTTTCACATTACCCCATACAACCATTGTACTCTATTCCAGTCATTGCCTTAGCTCATAATTTTAGTTAACATTCCTCTAATTTGCACCCTAAAGTGTTAAGCATCTCACTTAGTTATATGGGTATTTGGAGATTATGAAGAAACTAGCCCAATGTATTTGTGTCCCAAATATATAGATTGTTTCAAATTTTACATAAAATTTTGTGCGTCTTAGTTTTTCAATAAGCAGTGTGTTTAATGTATTTGCTGACCGTGAAATAATAGTGTTCAGAGAGAATGGATTAAGCTTAAGATAAGATGAGAACTTAAAATGAAGAAGGAATAAATACAAATGCTAAAGAATTATTTTTTTCCATGGTTTGTATTCATCACATGCCATTTTCTTTCTTTCATTCTCCATAGTCAAACCCAAACCAACAAGTAAGAGGCGAAAATAAAATCTGAAAAGTATCGCTTGGCCATTTTAACTTTAACAATTTGCCCGGGTTTTTTTCCCAATTGTTATTTTTAGCATTGCCCAAGGCTAAAGTACCTCTACAGGTGATAAATTAACCTTATTGCTACAGCTTTGATTTAACATCTTTATCTTTCACTACTAATTAATAATTCAGTATAATTATACAGAAGAAATCTTTGGAAGTTGTATCACTATTATTAATACTAAAAGAGTGAGTCCATACAGGCTATAAAATAACACTAAGAAGTTGGGGTAAATGGGCAATCTTTTAAACATACATAATGAATAACAAAGGAAAATTAAATGATATACAATTTTTGGTGTTATGAACCACATACTGTTTTTAATTTGTTTCCTATAAGCAGCATTAATTATATGGTAGGTGGTTTTTGGTATTAATGTTATTCATAATTTTATGAATTATAAACGTTTTGGGGCTTCCCTGGTGGCGCAGTTGTTGAGAGCCCGCCTGCCGATGCAGGGGACACGGGTTCGTGCCCCGGTCCGGGAAGATCCCACATGCCGCGGAGCGGCTGGGCCCGTGAGCCATGGCCGCTGAGCCTGCGCGTCCGGAGCCTGTGCTCCGCAACGGGAGAGGCCGCAACAGTGAGAGGCCCGCATACTGCAAAAACAAAAACAAAAACAATAAACGTTTTGCCATTTGTTTATTGAAATCATGGAATTTTCTCATGAATATAGATTTTTAAAGATTGTCCATTTTATTGTTCAGGAGTCATACAGATGTTACTGGTGTAGAGAGTTTAAAAGGTGACTATTGGGCTCAGAAAAGTGTGAATATTTGCCCATTGTTGCAGGTAGTAAATATGTCCAAAATTGTGTCAAAATTGTGATATTGGTTCATACATATATTTGTGAAACAGAGGCTTGGATGAAGATATGAGTGGCTTTTGTCAAATATTCTCTGGTTCATGTATGAAAAATGAATTGACAAGGTCCAAAGATGAATTTGGTGAGACCAGTTAGGAGGTCATATTAGTGATCCAGGAGATATGGCAAAATATATGGAGCCTAAAAAGAACATAATCACCTCCCAGAACCTATTGCATGTATTTTGAATATATAGTTTATATTATTTTTACTTTAATTTATTATACTTTTGCAGTGTTATTATTATGACAGTTTAATAACTTGAATATTGGCTTCTTTTATTGTGCATGCTTATTTAACACTAAAATTTATACAACTTAAGTTCATGGAAGTTCATTCTTGAATGCTATCAATCCCTAATTTACAAATATCCAATTAAACCTTATGACAATATAGATCCCACATCTCCCCACTTACTTCATTGTTGGTGCAAGATGATGGGGAGGAAGTAGTAGTGATTTCAGAGAATCTCCAAATTCAGGATGAGGGAAGGAAAGGACAGGTAAACCAGAACAGTTCAGGAGGACTAAACCTGGAAGTGATTAGTAAGAACTAACACTTGGCAGTGATCTGCTGTATTTCCAAATATTCTCAACTCCATTCAAAATATCCTACCCTACATAGCTTTATTTGAAATTCCACTTTTGGTGAAAGAGAGAGATCTAAAATTTACTTTAATTCAATATTTTTCAAAGGGCTGAGAAGAATATCAATTCCACATTTTGATTACAGTTGTTATGTCCTAGATTTACTTGAGATTCATCTGTGAGAGTTCTAACTGAACCTGAAAAGAGAGGGTGTTCCAGAAAAACGAAAATACAAAGTGTTGCACTTTCTGGAATAAGGCAAGTCTAGGTTACATTTTCAACAAGAAACCAATGACTAGCACCAAATTGCTTCTGATGTGGCAAGAAAGGAAGTAAGAGTCAGAGAGGTAAAAAGGGAACTTGTGAAATGCCAAAGGCAAATGTCATCTGGTTTGAAATAGCCTCAAAGAATGATTCAACCTTCAGCAAAGAAAGAAAAATCCTCTTATTATTATTCTCCTTTTTGTCATATTCTATCTTCTTATACCACATGGCCCTAAGAGGGCTAGCGCCTTCGAAGTATCTTACAGGATGTCCTGAGAATGAACCTGACCTTGTTTCTAATGTGTTTCTATGGCAATATGCTTTCTGTGTTCCAAGTTACATGCAAATGACTTTGGAGGCATGCTGAGGATCACCTGCAAATATGTAAATACTAAATTGCTTGCTATGCAAACAATCTACAGAGTGTCAGTTAATTTTGATTTCTCTCTCTAGAAAAAGCTGAACATCAAGAAAAAGAATCTCCATCTATAAAAACAGGTGTTTTTGCCTTTCTGGTTTATATTCTGTCCTAATTCACTCTTTTTATTAAATTTGAAAATTAAAGCAAAACATATAAGTACGTTTCATTTTATTTCCTGGTAATGTTTAGTCTTGTGGTTTTGTGGTAGAATCTAGTTTATCTGATATAAGGACTGTGGTAGTGCTGGTAAACATTTTGCTAAATATTATAACCAATATATATGGATTGCTAAGCATTCTATAATTCTATAATACAGCAGTATTAACAAAATAGTATTTGCCTTCATGGTTCATAAGACCCTTCCAAAATATTCAGTATTTCACTGATATCAATATTAATATCATTTATCATACTGGTAATGTTGATTCACTGTTGATACACTGTAAAATATCCTATCAAATTGAACATATAACATTTCACTGAAAACTAATCATGAATTTCAACTTGGTTTAATTGCTTAAAATAGAAGTTATCCCATTCTATAATAGCTTAATACTTTAAAAACTATTATTCAATTTTAAAAATATATAATACTTGGCATGGTTCAACACTAAGGCATAGAGGAACTGTGAAAATATCCCTCCCTCTCCTCTTTTTTCCTATTCTACCAGTTCCCATTCCCAAAATATCCAAAAATGTCTGATAGGTAATCATTGTTATTTTTTAATGTCTCCTTCTAGCAATATATATAAAAGACATATACACATACGTATATACAAATTGTATATATATATATATATTCCCACTTTTTTTACACAAATCATGACATACTATAAATAGCTTTGTCCCTAGGTTTTTCTATTTAAGAATGTATATTTGAAGATTTTTTTATATCAGTACATAAAGCATTTCTTCATTAATAGTATTCTATTGTACAGTTGTATACAGTTTACTTAACTAGTCTCTGATTGACCTATGTTTAAGTTATCTAACAAGCTTTCTTTAATGATATACAATAATAAATATACCTACCTGTCTAGTTTTGTAAATTTATCTTTGGGGTAAAATTAGTAAATTTTTTTAGTGCAATGATATATTCAATGTAATTTTTATAGACATCCCTAATTGTTCTTTAAAAAATTATATTAATTTGTAGTCCCACCGTTAATGAATTAGTTGACCTAATTTTGGATGATTCAAATTCTTCACAATCATGATGAAATGTTGTCTAGTTTCTTTATGAATAGATATTTACATGTAAAACTGCATAACTAATGCTTTTAGTTAATAATTTCAGAAGACAAGGTATTTTGGAGAAAGAAATCATGTATTTAGATAGTATAGCTTTGTGTTTTTCACCCACCATTCACTTATCTTTCCTCATATTTTATAAAGTCAGCTTCTTCATTCAAAATACTGGATTGGAAGAGTTTAAATAGTTAATATTAATTAATATTAATATGTATTCTGAAAAGACAATGGCAGAATATAACTTTTATGCCATTCAGAAACAGTAAGGAGTTCAGATTATACTGAACATTCATTTTTCATAAAATGAAATATGAGGCTTTACAAGGATAAGAAGAGACCAAGAAGACCCTATACTTTCAAGCTTTACAACTTCTTTGAGGAATTCATTGGAATATGACTTAAAAATTACTCAAAATGCATTGCCTACTGCTCATTTTAATATAAATTTAGCCTTTTCCTATTTTAACTCAAACAAACAGAATTAGGAAATAAAGGGCTGATATTTTACCTATAGCTAGAAAATGATCACTGACTTTTTCTTCTATTTTCTTTCTTTTCTTCTTTACTTTTTAGACAAGCCAAAACCAACTCCAAGTAAGTGTACCATTCTAAAATTTTAAGAATTTGCTATTTAATTAATTTTAATTTTATAGTTTCTTTAAATTGTACATGCAGTAAAAATTAGTATGGTATTTCATTAATGCAATAGACATTACACCATTACCTATATAAATGATTCTTACTGACAAAGAATATTTGTGTGTATTGTATTCATTGATCCTTGAACATGTATTTATTGAGTGCCTATTACATACATTACTCTATACCAGCGTATGTGAAGAAATGCCTAAAATGACTTGTGTTGTCATTATCTGTGTAATTAACACAGTTACCATAACTAATACCTGTGCAAAAAAAAAAAGGTGGTTGCATCTCTCTTTTATGTACTTTCAGTTTTTTGTTAGGGGGTAAACACAGTGTGGAGATTCCTCTTATAGTCACTGCTGGGTTAAAAAAAATGTTCAGAACACAGAATACCTGTCTTCAATTATTTAATCTGAACACATTAGCTTTTTATTTTCATATTTTTTCAAAAGCTGAAGGTGAGTTGTTTTAGTATTTCAGAATCACTGTTTTATTTTGGCATTTCAAACGGTAGTAAGAATGCAACAATTTATGAAATTTTTGAAAATTTATGAAATTTTATGCAATTTCATAAAGAGAAATTGTTTATTTAGTACTCTTAAATTATGACCCAGACATTATCCTGGGGGGAAATATTTGCATATCAATCAAGAGTGTATCTAGAAGTTGTGCCTAAAGTTTTTAAATGCCAAGGACTAACCTGTTTCCTTAAGAGTGTTACGACAGCTTTCTCAGAAACGCATCTAAGATTTTCTTCTGAATGGATTCGATGCCAGAGTTAAACATTAAATGTTGCCTTTGGGTTGGCAAAAATCTCTAGTATATTTAGGTTGTGTAATTGCTACTAATATGAAAGGTATTACAAAAATTAAGGGCTGAAAGTCAAAACTATAATACTAATAAATATCAACATAATTATTGGCAAATACTGTTTAGTTTATGAAACATTATTTTACATCTTCATTCTTATAAAATGTTTTAACTAGTTTTCCTTGAACTTTGGAAATAGCTTCCAAAAAAGTTATATTAGACTGATAATTAAATATATCTGTTTTATAGAAAATATTATCTTTTGAACTGATTTGTGAGGAAAGCTATATTTTTTAAAGCCTGCCATGTTATATTTTTAAAAATAATTGTTCTATGAATTTACTAAAAGAGCAAAATGAAGGGTTGGTTCTACATTATCATAGGCTAAGACAAATAACATTTTTATGTTTTGTCTCACTACTCTGACTGTAGTCATCATGAGTTGAGTTTACTTCTGTGATATTTTAAAATCTCATCTCTCAACACCACCCATTGCACTCAGTACAACATCTTATACATGAAGTTGCTTTATAAATATTTAATAAATGAAGGCATGCATGCACATGTGCAGATCGTGTTAAAAATTTATGTAATGGAGATTTATAATTGTAATTGAGAAAACCACCCAAAGAACTTCACACTGATTCTTTCTACCATATATGAATCGACTGTTTAAGATTAATTTGTAGAGTGGTTCTATTTCCAGAATAGATTCCAGTTACAGTTTTCAGAAATATTAGTTACCAGTATGTCTCTTTGCCATTTTGAGTATGTGTCTGTTGTCATTATTATTGGAATTTAATAGGAAATACATGCAGATGAAGTTCAGTTGTCTGCTACTGAAAAACAAAACTATTCTTTCCTTTTATTTTTCTTCCTTTTTTCTATTTTTTTTTTCTAAAGAGGAAACATCAGAAGTAACAGCATCAGGTAAATATTTACTTTCCCAGAGGAGGTAACATAGATTTGTGGGAACAGTATTTAAATTTGAGTCTCTGTCTAGCTGTGTAACATTTGGGAAAATACCTTAACAGCTCAGATTCCCAGTTTCCTCATCTATTAGACCAGGCATAGTGACTTCCCAAAAGACTTGTTATAAGTATTAAATGAAATAACATATATAACATTCCCACTACATACTTCGTTGTCATCATTAAATATTGGTTTCCTTCTTACTATTGTCTGATAAATATAGTTGAAGAAAAGCATCAATCAACCAAAACTCTGTTTTAAAAAGCATGTGTCCACATTTTGCCCAGAGATATGTTGTGACTCTTACATTTTTTTTACTCACCAGTTTATTTACTGAGCCTCCATAGCACCGATCAAATTCTCATTTCCTATAGATAACAATAAAAAATTTAGATTTTTTTCTGTTACTCATTTAAACTTATTAATAAATGCATGGCTTCTTCTAGCTTTACTTCAAAGCATGTAAAAAACAAAAACAAAAGGAGAGGGCTCTGCCTTTACAAAGCCAAGTAACCAAGGGTAACAAAAATACATATGTTCTCACACATGGGAGGGAGACTTTTTCTTCACGTCTTGAAAAAGCAGAGCCTTGACCCCCTTTCACTTATGGGATTAAATTTCAACTCCAAATATTTACTCCAAGATTGAGTAAGAAAATTACGTTTTTTAAACCAGTGGTTTCTTGTTATTTTACCCTCTAGTGAAGAAGAAAATTGAAAAATCTGAAAAGGAAAGTAAAGGTAAAGACGTCTTAGGACATGTATATCAAATTAGTGATAAAAACACAGGAATTCAAAAATATTTACATAAATTATACTACTTAAAAGCAATTCATGAAAATATGGACACTGATTTTAAAGCATGTGTCAGAACCGCAGCTCATTTTGGGGTTACCCATGCAACGGGTGTATGTATTGCATTATTATTAGATATCTAAATGGAACAGGAATTTAGATCTCAAAGCAAACTCCGCCTATTGCTAAATTAGCACCATAAAATTCTTTTCATATAACTCCTGAATTGTAAATATTGACTACAAAATATGTAATTCCAAACCTTAGGAAGACCTATGAATAAATTTGTATATGACTCTACCATTTTATCTCTATAGAAAAAGCAGAAATGAAACATCTTAAAGAAGAAAAAGGTAATTTTTAAAAGATTGAAAGGCCCTGAAGACAAAATATTTTGAGTCAAAATTCATTTCAATTTTAAATAAAACTTTTGTTTATGTATGTGATGATTCTGGTCTGATTTTAAAAAAGAAATGTGGTCAATAATCGTGGCTATGTGGTAATGGCAGTGTCAAAGGAGCAATGGATGGCAGCCCAGTCCTTCAGTATGCAGTCATGTGTTGGGTCATTGGTGAGCAACTAGTTAGAGGCTGCATTGTAAGTTGCTATTTTTCTTAACATTAGGTTTATTTATTTAGTAAACTACATAATATAATATGATAATCACTGATTTCCATGTAGTTATCTAAAAAACTTGCAAAGACCTTAATCATCAGAGAAATACTCTATCGAGTCATGAGGAAAGTGTTCTTAGCCATACCAAAAAGATTGTTAATAACAAAAGACGACACTATTTTTCTGGTTTATACCTAAATTCAGTTAATCATAATGACCCATTGTCCATGGGCTCTAATTCATTTCAGTACTCTGAAATCACTGATTAGATGTTAGTAGAAGAGAAAGTTTTTTTAAAGCCTCAAGAAAATATTTACAACATTTAAATTATTCTCACGTTGCTAAAGCTTAGAGATGAAGTGAACCAAAATTTTATGAAAATTTTCTTTAAAAATTCATATTTTAATTTACATTTTCTTTATATACAGTGCTAACTAGAAAAGAAAGTCTTCAATTACACAATGTGACAAAAGGTAATCTTGAACTTTGTAAAGATTCAAATGCTATGTTGATGTGGAGGTGCCTGAATTACGTTGGTGCTTAATATTAACACTAAATTTTTTTAAAGCAAGGAACTCTACCAGGTATACACTACTAACAGCAGAGGAAGTGGACAGGTAGGAAATCTAGCAGAAAGCTTACATTTCAGTGGAAAACTAGGAAATGTGGAGAAATAGAAACTATTAACAACATAAACCTTCATAAAATATTTGAGTACATACCAGAAGAAAAATTTCTTTTATTGCAAAAGACTTTCGCAGCATGACTACAGTCAAGAATGAGAGAGTAGTAAAAAGAGGAAGCCGAGATTCATTTTATCAATGACTACATAAAATGTAGCTAATATCATGTATATATTTTTATTATTTATATACTGGTCCTTGAAATTAATTCATTGTAGACTCAAAGTGGGTAGTAGAAGGCAGATGCCAGCATGCACATGGCAGTAGATGTTCTTTACCTAAAATATGAATGACCTATTTTGGTGATATTATCATAAAACTATAAGAGTACAGCTGAATTATGTAGTCTGGGTCATAAAATTTTAGGCAAACCTAATTAATCCAAAATGTAACAAAACGTAAATGCTTTAAATTTTAAAGTGCTAAGTAAACATGCCATAACTGAGCAAGAATTTTCATTCATAGTAAATACATCGATCTCTAGTGTGTGTGTGTGTGTGTACCGGGGGTGGGGGGCAGGGGTTGGGGAGAAATCTTGTTTTTCACTGGTTCTCTGTTGTTTCTTACTGTAGTATGTATACTTGCAATGGCAGGGGATATCTAGACACAATTATCAGTAATATTAAAGGGTAACATTTAGAATAAGAGAAATATCAAATTTGTACAAAGATACAGGAACACAATTTTTATATTGGAACTTTCTGCAAAAGCTTGATATCTTTTAAGATATTTAGCCAGAAGAATGAAAAGAAATGGATTATTTCTAAAACCTGTAGCTGTGTCCTTTCCTATTAGCTCAATTTCCTCCTTAGTACAGGACCAATTATTATTCCCAGTTTAAAGCTGAGTTAATGCTAGCTGAAGGGAAGTCTAACATCTCATATTTATTCAGGAATTGCCTCCAAGTGGATGTGACATCAAAGACTTAAGCCCATTCAATTACATTTCACTATCCTTCCACACTGTGGCAAATATAAGGGAAAGCTTTCTACCAATCAGAGCAGCCCAAAGATAAAATGTACCCCACTTTGTCCCCAAGGAAGTGGTCTCTTAGTGCTAAGACTAGAGGGCTGCACAAGGGATTCTAGGGATTTGGACATTGGATGGATACTCCTTTCTTACTCTATTCTGTGAGTCCATTATTTCTAAGATCTTCATATTATGAATACACAGAAGGGAAAAATTGTTATATGTGAAAGCACAAGTACAACCTAGAGCTAGTTGAGAATACAAGCACATTCTTATTCATTCCTTCACTCAACGAATGGTTCATTGCATCTCAATAAATGTTTATTTTATTCCTTTCTAAGTTCCTGTCTCTTTAGCCAACGCAAGTATTTTTAAACGAAAAACTATAACATTAACTTTACTATTTTTCTGAATTATTTTGTTTGTTTTGCAATTTTATACACGTGCTGCTGAAAACATAAGTATCCCCCCCACAAAAATAAACCTTTCTGTTGGCATTAACCTAACTTTTCTAAATTTGTAATTTTTAGGTTTATATCAGAAACTCTACAAGTCTCAAAGTAAAACATGTTATGCAGATTCCTTAAAAATTATATTTTCAAACCTAGCCCTTTAAATGAGACTAATGTTAATGGAATATAGATGTTACCAATCCTCTTTGTTTCAGAAAGTTAGAATGTCTCCTATAGTATTTGGGACAATCATTCCACTTTATATCTTTGTCCTACATTCATACAGTTTAATGGAAAAACATATTTGAAGAATTATAATCCCTCATTGAAACTAATAAATAAATGATTATGAAAAATTAAGCTGATTTTGCATGTTGCTTTTTAAGATTTATATTTTATAGTCTAATGGGTAGTTATTTGTCTTTATTCATCTGTGAAAGGAAAATAATTCTCAATAATATATTTTATGGAATTTGGAAACTGTAAAGCAAATATTTAGATTAATTACATCATACAAAGCAATTTCACTGGAGTTAGGTATAATTATAGTTAAACCAAAGCAATTTAACAAAGATCCTGCTTATTTTAATGAGTGTTTAAAAAGCATAAATATGTTGTGAAACCTGCAATGATTAATAGCTTTTTTGATGTCTCACATAAAAGCTATTAAGTTATTCAAAGATCCATGTTTTTTGGTATTTTTTTTAACATCTTTATTGGAGTATAATTGCCTTACAATGGTGTGTTAGTTTCTGCTTTATAACAAAGTGAATCAGTTATACATATACATATGTTCCCATATCTCTTCCCTCTTGCGTCTCCCTCCCTCCCACCCTCCCTATCCCACCCCTCTAGGTGGTCACAAAGCACCGAGCTGATCTCCCTGTGCTATGCGGCGGCTTTCCACTAGCTATCTATTTTACGTTTGGTAGTGTATATGTGTCCATGCCGCTCTCTCACTTTGTCACAGCTTACAAAGATCCATGTTATCAGGCAATAGAGAGCTACATTTCTTCACCAACTCCTGAACAATAAGGAAGAAAGTCAAAAGATATTAGATACATTTATATAGCCTATGATGTATAATTTCTTTGCATTTTACCTGAGTTAAGCAAGACATTTTTTTCTTTATTTTTAGCAGAAAAACCTGCAAGAGTATCAAGTAAGTACTGCTTGTATTGATGATAAATTCTCTTCGGCACACAGTATGAATTTCAAGCTGAAAAAATTCATGAAATATTTATTTTTTAATGTGTTCAGAGATTGAGTCATTTCATACTAAACCCTCTGACAGGAATTTGATAACTTTTCATCTTATTTATGTTGAAACTCAAAAAACTAAACTACGTTCTTTGAAATAACTTGTAGCAGAAATACACGTTCTTGAACCTGAAGATTAAAGTGACTTGCATTCAATACATCAGTATGTTCAGTTATTGAGGTAGAATGGAATAAATAATCCTGCTTCTGCCTAAAACCCTCAATCACTAAAAATTTGCTACAGAGCACATATGGTTGAGCAATGATGTTTCCTTTGCTGTTGTTTTCTAATGCTCATTAACTTAATTATGATTATATATCTGAGAAGAATACATAGTAAGGAATGGATCTAATCTTGTATATAACATAAAGAGACCAAACTCTCAGAAAATACTCTCTGAAATGCCACAATTTGGGTATGGATAGCTCAAATTATACAGGATACAACTCTAAATTCTAAAATTCTGGGAAATAGAAAATTTCCTTCCCATGTTTCTGGATTTAAGAAGACAAATCATTTTAAATCAGTGCTATATAATGTAACGTCATGTGAGCCACATGTATAGTTTTAAATTTTCAAGTAGACACATTTAAAGGGTAAAAAGAAACAGGTGAAAACAATTTTAATAATTTTATTTAACTCTATATACAAATATTATTTCAATATGTAATCAATATAGAAGTATATTGATAATTTACATAATTTTAATTGAGCCTTTGAAATTGTGTGTGTATTTTACACTTAAGTCACATTTCAATGTGCACTAGTCACATTTCAATTCCCTATAGCCCAGGTGGTCAGTGGCTACTGCATTGGGCAGAGCAGATCGCAGTGTTTCTTGAGTGCTTCTTCTGTGTTCAACATTTAGTGAGTACTGAGGACAATACAAGACAATTGGTAAAGGTGGTACTTGCCATATATCTCATTCAAAGTTCTTTGACTGCAATAGAGCCCCACATGGACTTTCTTCAGGCGTTTAAAAAAAGGAAAATAATTACAAGGGTACAGAATTGTCTCACTGATTCAAGAGCAAAGCATATATTTCATGCTCAGGAAAGCCCTCTGAAACTATCCCACTCCATACCCTTCCCCTACAGCCAAAGGTAGTCAGGACAGACTTCATAGAGGAGGTAACTCCAGGATTTGTATTTAAAAATGGTTAGGATTGGATAATTGGAAAAAGGGTGTAAAGAAACTCACTGCTCCTGTGTGTTTCTCCATTACTCTCACGCTACTACCACACTCCTAACACTTCTGACACCACGCAAGTAGGATTGTTTTCACACCAAGTGATTCTCTGTGACACCAGCTAGATGTCCTACAATTCAATTCATTTCTGACACTAACTGGAGTTAGCATATCATAGGTTAAGGACTCAGTCCCATGAGATTGCTCCTCAAATTCAGATGCCAGTCAAAAATAGTAGGTCGCCTGGTTATCCACAACTTCTGTCCTACTTGGCTACAAATTAGATTCTGCCGTGACATTCCTCCCTTGTATTAAATTATTTGGTAGAACATATCACAGAACTCAGGGGAACGCTTACTTAGGTTTACCAGTTTATTATATAATAAAAGATATGATAAAGGATACAAATGAACAGCCTGATGAAGATATATGCAGGACAACACCTGGAAGGGTCCGAGCACAGGAGCTTCTGTCCCTATGGAGTTGGGGTGCACCATCCTTCTGGTATGTAGATGTCTTCAGCAACTCAGAAGATTCTTGAACCTTGTACTTCTGGGACTTTTATGGAGGCTTCATCACATAGGCATGCTGGATCCTTAACTCAATCTCTAGCACTCTCCCCTTCCTGGAGGGTGGGGTGTGAGGCTGAAAGTGCCACATTTCTAATCTGGCTTGGTCTTTCTGATGACAAACCCCTATCTAGAGGCCCACCAAGCATTGCCAAATTAGAACAAAAGACTCTCCTGTCACCCAGGAAATTCCAAGGGATTTACGAGCTTTATACCAGGAACTAGGAGCAAAGACTAATATATATATTTTTCTATTATTTCACAGTGGGCAAACAAGCATAGTATATAGAGGCAATCAAAGGAAGAGTTGGCTGGAGTTGAGGGCTTGTGTTTTTAAAAAATTTTTCTTGAAATATAGTTGATTAACAATGTTGTGTTAGTTTCAGGTGTACAGTAAAGTGATACACTTCAACACATATATATATATACTTTTTTTTACATTCTCTTCCATTATACGTTATTTCAAAATATTGAGTAGAGTTCCCTGTGCTGTAAAGTAGGTCCTTGTTGGTTATCTATTTTATATATAGTAGTGTGTATATTTTAATCCCAAACTCCTAATTTATTCTTCCTCCCTCTTTCTCTTTGGTAACCATAAGTTTGTTTTCTATGTCTGTGAGTCTATTTCTGTTTTGTAAATAAGTTAATTTGTATCCTTTTTTTAGATTCCACATATAAGCAATATCATATGATATTTGTCTTTCTCTGTCTGGCTTACTTCACTTAGTATGATAATCTCTGGGTTCATCCATGTTGCTGCAGATGGCATTACTTCATTCTTTTTTATTGTTGAGTAATATTCCATTGTATATACATACCACATCTTCTTTATCCATTTTTCTGTCGATGGACCCTTAGGTTTTTTCAGTATCTTGGCTATTGTAAATAGTGCTTCTATGAACATTGGAGTGCATGTGTCTTTTCGAATTATGTATTTCTCCATATATAGGACAAGGAGTGGGATTGCAGGATCATATGGTAGCTCTATTTTTAGTTTTTTAAGGAACCTCCATACTGTTCTCCATAGTGGCTGTACCAATTTACATTCCCACCAACAGTGTAGGAGGGTTCCCTTTTCTCCACACCCTTTCCAT
>NC_041223.1:39428173-39435619 GCF_002837175.3 Physeter macrocephalus
GGCCATGACTCACGGGCCCAGCCGCTCCGCGGCATGTGGGATCTTCCCGGACCGGGGCACGAACCCGTATCCCCTGCATTGGCAGGCGGACTCTCAACCACTGCGCCACCAGGGAAGTGTAGACTTTTTGATGATGGCCATTCTGACCAGTGTGAGTTAGTTTTGATTTGCATTTCTCTAATGATTAGTGATGTTGAACATTCTTTCATGTGTTTGTTGGCTATCTGTATATATTCTTTGGAGAAATGCCTATTTAGGTCTTCTGCCCATTTTTGGATTGGGTTGTTTGTTTTTTTGATATTGAGCTGTGAAGAGGCTGTCTTTTCTCCATTGTATATTCTTGCTTCCTTTGTCATAGATTAATTGACCATTTGTGTGTGGGTTTATTTCTGGGCTTCCTATCTTGTTCCATTGATCTATGGATTTGTTTTTTTGATATTGAGCTTCATGAGCTGCTTGTAAATTTTGAAGATTAATCCTTTGTCAGTTGCTTCATTAGCATATATTTTCTCCCATTCTGAGGGTTGTCTTTTCGTCTTGTTTATGGTCTCCTTTGCTGTACAAAAGTTTGTAAGTTTCATTAGGTCCCATTTGTTTATTTTTGTTTTTATTTCCATTTCTCTAGGAGATGGGTCAAAAAGGATCTTGCTGTGATTTATGTTACAGGGTGTTCTGCCTATGTTTTCCTCTAAGAGTTTTAGAGTGTCTGGCCTTACATTTAGGTCTTTAATCCATTGTGAGTTTATTTTTGTGTATGGTGTTAGGGAGTGTTCTAATTTCATTCTTTTACATGTAGCTGTCCAGTTTTCCCAGCACCACTTATTGAAGAGACTGTTCTCCATTGTATATTCTTGCTTCCTTTGTCATAGATTAATTGACCATTTGTGTGTGGGTTTATTTCTGGGCTTCCTATCTTGTTCCATTGATCTATATTTCTGTTTTTGTGCCGGTACCATACTGTTTTGATTACTGTATCTTTGTAGTATAGTCTGAAGTCAGGGAGCCTGATTCCTCCAGTTCAGTTTTTCTTTCTTAAGATTGCTTTGGCTTGTGTTAGAAAGTAGTGAAAAGTAAGGACATGTAGGGTGAAACTATGAGGTAGAGAACCTGCAAGCCAAAAAACTAGACTTATTGCCACAGAAGGCAGTGGTTTATTTTACATAAAGGAGTGAAATGTGAAGGAATTGTCAGAAAGTCTAATCCCACAAGAATAGTAGTAATAGAAGTAGTAAGAATAAGAGTAATAACTGAAAAGAGAAAGGTGTGAGGAAGAAAGTATATTGCTTCTTATGGATAATAAGATATAAATGTCCAGGGCATCATGGAATGATACATTTTAATAAGTTGGTTTCTAAGTATATGAAAATTATATATTTATAGCACATATTTTTTGACATGCCCTTTTAGAGGCAACTATCAAAAACTGCCTCAGATACTTATCAAATCGAACATACTAAAGGTCATTTAAACTAAAGAACCATTGTTCTTTTCCTGAACCCTTTTCCAACATTATATAATTGTTCTTTTGTCAGACTTCTTATTTATTTTTCAGTTACTTACTGTCTTTAGCTAAAGGAGGCTCAAGAAATAGTTCCTGCTTTGAGCCCATTGCTTCCTTCCAGCCATATTCTCTACTCTAGTGCCTATATCTCTTGTCTTCTGAGCAGGACCAGGTCCTCCACCTCTGATAGGTTATTTTTTCTGCTTTGGTGCTGAATGCACAGAGAATGTAATTCATTTCCAGATTTTTTGGTGAGGGTGGGGGAAGTTGTTAATATGTGGAAAAAGGCTGATGTAAAAGAGAGGGGTGGTATCTCTTTCTGAATTCTCGCGGCTTGCTCTGATTGAGATTCTTGAAACCATCCCAGGGGACTGGATTCTCAAATACCTAGGGTTTTATTATAGGGATAAAAAAGAATCAGCAATGCAATAACATTTCTCTATTACATCAGTGAAAATTACATTGCAAAATCAAATTTTTCATGATTCACAGACTATTGTGGTTTAATCAATGCCTGTTTTTGTGGATTAGTTTTTCAAAGGATGTAGCTTTCTAATTTCTAAATAGTCATTTAATTTTCATTCTATATTTTTTCTTTGTATATATGGTAAATATATAATGAATAATTACCTTTCCATGGAGTTTGCAGGAAGACATCAAGAGGCATGAGATTGTATTATATTTAAGATCTATTACCTTAAAAATTAAAAGCAAAAGAAATATTCATATTCTTGAATTTTAAACAGTGTAACCATTTCTTATTGATATTAACATTTTAAGCCTTTGGAAAACTTTTTCTTTGAAAAAAAAATCTTTGTACATCCTAAGACATCATTCCCCAGGAACTTGCCCAAAGGGAATATATGAAATAAAACAAAGAAATGAGAAAATACATTATTAAAAAGCAAATGGTGCCAAGGGAAGGTTTGCACCTAGAAGATTTTCAAGGCTCTTGACATAGCTGAGACACTGACAATATATTTATCGCAGTGGGTATTGGGGTATCAAGGAAAAAGCTTTTATAAGAATCCATAGTTCTTTTGTTCTTAGTATCTAATAGTCAACATTTAAGTAAAGCTAGGTTGGCTTGCCCCTCAAAATGAGTATTTTAAAAGGAGTGATGTATTAAGAACGTTTCTTGAGATGATTCTGTGCTGAAATTTAACTTTGACATCTTTTTCTGTAATATTTTTCTCTGATAGTAAATAGTGAGGATTTTACTGTTAGCACCTCACCAAAATTATCTGCACAGACAGGTTTGGATCATTATAAATTCTCTGAGATCTAATTTTGCTATTAAAATAATGAATTTAACTTTTTAAGGTTATACTGATAAAATTTAATCTGTTATAGAAATTAATTACTTTTTAATAAAACTTCAAACAAACCCAGAAGAGAACTAGTCAGGATTTCCATTTTTTCTTTTTGTTTTTTTTCAGTATGCGGGCCTCTCACTGTTGTGGCCTCTCCCGTTGCGGAGCGCAGGCTCCGGACGCGCAGGCTCCGGACGCGCAGGCTCAGCGGCCATGGTTCACGGGCCCAGCCGCTCCGCGGCACGTGGGATCCTCCCAGACCGGGCCACGAACCCGCATCCCCTGCATCGGCAGGCGGACTCTCAACCATTGCGCCACCAGGGAAGTCCCCCCATTTTGTTCTTTTACATAGTAACATCTCTTCCTGAAGGTCACATTTCTTCCCTATTAGAGAAAATTTGTATAACAACCTATTTTATCCCTTTTGTATTTGTGGACAGCTGGTATGCAAAATCTGAATAAACAATACAAAAATGACCCTCTTTCCAATCATGACAAGTGCTAAAAAAATTGATATAAAAATTTAAAGATCATTTAATTATATTGTATTAGAATGATCTCCGACTTAAAATTACTCCCGCATTATTCCACTATGTACCTTTTAAGTAGACTGCACAAAAGACCAAGCGATATACCTAATGCACCTGAAGAGTCATCATTTATATATTTGAGTTTTGTTCAGCTTTTAATGCCTTTTCATTGCCTTTACGATTGTCAGAAGTCAGTCAGCTAATAAAATATGTAGGCAGAGATTTTCCTCTTGATCTGCCATAAGTGTATGAATTTATTTACCTCAAATTCCCAAAATTCCAAAAGTGATTGTGGTTTGGGAAAGGGGAAGCCCCCCCATTTTGTTCTTTTACATAGTAACATCTCTTCCTGAAGGTCACATTTCTTCCCTATTAGAGAAAATTTGTGTAACAACCTATTTTATCCCTTTTGTATTTGTGGACAGCTGGTATGCAAAATCTGAATAAACAATACAAAAATGACCCTCTTTCCAATCATGACAAGTGCTAAAAAATTGATATAAAAATTTAAAGATCATTTAATTATATTGTATTAGAATGATCTCCGACTTAAAATTACTCCCGCATTATTCCACTATGTACCTTTTAAGTAGACTGCACAAAAGACCAAGCGATATACCTAATGCACCTGAAGAGTCATCATTTATATATTTGAGTTTTGTTCAGCTTTTAATGCCTTTTCATTGCCTTTACGATTGTCAGAAGTCAGTCAGCTAATAAAATATGTGGGCAGAGATTTTCCTCTTGATCTGCCATAAGTGTATGAATTTATTTACCTCAAATTCCCAAAATTCCAAAAGTGATTGTGGTTTGGGAAAGCAGTTTTAGGAGTCAGAGGAGGACAAGCATGTTTGGGAGGGTCACTGCAAGCTCTCCTTGCCCTAGCCAGACTTCGCTGGCCTGCTGACCACAGTCCTGGCACAGCATCTATTTCCTCCCCACCCTCTGCCCAAGTCAGAGAAGTTGCCTTATTTGTCAGAAAGTTCTTATTCATAGAGACACTTCATGCTGAGTTTATAGATTAATAAGAGACCCTCTATCTCTTAAAAACTTTTAAATACAAAATTTCCTCTTTGGGAAATCTGAGAAATAGATTATGAATTGATATGTCTTTCTTTACTCTCTAGGAGAAGATTCTGAAGACATACCAGCTTCAATGAAAGCTAAAGGTAAGATTGTTATCTTCAGTTCACTATGAGTTTTCTCTTTTGGGAGGGTCACTGCAAGCTCTCCTTGCCCTAGCCAGACTTCGCTGGCCTGCTGACCTCAGTCCTGGCACAGCGTCTATTTCCTCCCCACCCTCTGCCCAAGTCAGAGAAGTTGCCTTATTTGTCAGAAAGTTCTTATTCATAGAGACTCTTCATGCTGAGTTTATAGATTAAGAGACCCTCTATCTCTTAAAAACCTTTAAATACAATATTTCCTCTTTGGGAAATCTGAGAAATAGATCATGAATTGATATGTCTTTCTTTACTCTCTAGGAGAAGATTCTGAAGATGTACCAGCTTCAACGAAAGCTAAAGGTGAGATTGTTATCTGCAGTTCACTATGAGTTTTCTCTTAAGTCTGCAATATTTTTTCTGTCTGTTTTATTTAACTATTCTTGATCTGGTTTTCAGCTTTACCTAAGCAATGTTTAGAGGTATACTTATTTGTAAACAGACAGTTTTTGTACGTTATTTGGAAAACATATATATATATCCATATATTGAAGGCTAACTGGATACTGATTTATTTACAAGTAATTATTGAATAATTTGTTAGCCAATCTGCTTACAAGAGCAATATTTCAAAATTGTCGTTTCACCAAGGATTGGGGAGATGTTATTTGACAGCAGGAAGTTCACATAAATGTTCAATTATGAGATTGATGTGTTTATTAAGAAAAATTAAGACAACTTGCCTATACTGGAAACAATAGCATAGAGGAAAGATGGAAGGGAGGGAGGAAGACAGATCTCAAAGCTCAGAAAAATTTGCTACAAGCAGATACATGACCTTAGGCGAGTATTTCCAGAACTAAATTTCCTCATCTGTATTGTGAAATTTTCAACTAATTTAATTTAATGCATTTTTTTCCTGAAGGGTTTCCTGGCTTCCTAGTTTGGCTTGTTATATGATAGATATTTGCTGCTCTACTTCGAGACTTGCCTGTGGACAATAAGAGTTTGCCTAAGAGGTGTTCTTGTCATCAAAATATAAGTTTTGTGGCAGTGTCTGGAATTAATTAACAGTGTGGAAAATAGCACTTTGAGAAAAGACACAAGAGAATAGTTTTCTGATTCTTATGAAATGATTTACACTCGTCTTAAGATATTTTTGAATACTAAAATTTTTAGATTTTTTTAAAAATTGAATTATTAAGAACTATAACTTTTAATATTTTTTTAAATTTCTAGACCATAGCTTCTGAAACAATTTTATACACAAATCATTTGGAAATCTTGTTAAAATGAAGTAAGTTGAGGTTGGGGACCAAGAACTGTATTTATATCAGTTTCCTAAGTGATGCTGAAACTACTGGCACATGGATCACACTTTGAGAAGGAAGTTTTTTTGTTTGTTTGTTTGTTTTTGTTTTTTGCGGTACGCGGGCCTCTCACTGTTGTGGCCTCTCCCGCTGCGGAGCACAGGCTCCGGACGCGCAGGCTCAGCGGCCATGACTCACTGGCCCAGCCGCTCCGCGGCATGTGGGATCTTCCCAGACCGGGGCACGAACCCGTGTCTTCTGTATTGGCAGGCGGACTCTCAACCACTGCACCACCAGGGAAGCCCGAGAAGGAAGCTTTTCGAACTCATTTAGAATTTGATGAACTCTAAAACCAATGAAACACACACACACACACTCATATCTTAACATTTCAGAGTTTTACAGGAAACTCGCAAAAGTTCATCTGTGGACAACAGTTAAGAACTTCTAACCTGGGAAAGGGGGTTCAAATGGATAGTGTCAAATTATCCTTTGTTAGATATACGCATGGTACATATCACTCAAGCAAAAGAGTCCTTGAATCACATGAGAAAAGGAAAGGATACAAAATACTAGCCTGCTGCTATTCTTTCAGGACAAGAATGATCATTAAAACTTATGTCTCTCGCAAATTTAAAATTATTTTGACTAAAATGTTTGTTTCATAGCCAGATTCCATCCTCACCATATTATAACTCTGAGCATCAAAAACCTCTTCTGAGAAAGGAATGGGTGTCAGCTAGCCCTCCATTAACATCAGGACCAGTTTCTATCTGAACAATTGCCTGTAACATTTCCCATTCTTTTCTTTCATTGCCTCCTCTCCTATTCCTGGCTCTTACCTACTAAATTTTGTAGTTAAAGGCTGAACAGAATCTGAATAAGAACCTAGAGTATATTCTAAGGAGGGCAAGTAGCTCCTGTTTCTTTCATACTGTGCATTTTTTAGACATTTTTCAGTTCCCTACATATTTGTATAATAGCTGTGAATGTACAAGTTATTTACTTTCATATTTTTGTGTCTACTAGAAGAAGCTGAAGATGTGTCTTCCACAAAGAAACAAAAAAGTAAGTTTTTTAAAAAAGATTAAAACTACTTAGGCATTCTGTAGATGGTATATATAAATTGAAACTTTAGACTCCCTTAAGAAGACCAGTATTAGAAGAAAAAGATTTTTAGCACAGACGTGAAGAATGACATTAAAGTAGGTCTCATATTTCAAAGAGAAGTTCTGCATTTTTTTGCGTCAGGCAAGGGGCACATATTTGGAGGAATTACAAAGTAATGATGGAAGTGGCACTTATTGCAAACCATTCTACACAGCTCTGATCCTGAGCACTCCAACCGAATCTGTGCTTAAATGCGTGCTACTGTCTACTTTATAAAAAGACAGCTGAAGTGATATGCTGAAATTTTTAATATCAAAAAGAAAAAAATGTAGAAATAGGTCTCAGCAATTCAATTGCTTAGAAACTCATTCTAAGAATGAAAGTTCTGGGCTTCCCTGGTGGCGCAGTGGTTGAGAATCTGCCTGCCGATGCAGGGGACACGGGTTCGTGCCCCGGTCCGGGAAGATCCCATATGACGCGGAGCGGCTGGGCCCGTGAGCCATGGCCGCTGAGCCTGCGCAT